>NC_086383.1:55917447-56217447 GCF_036588685.1 Mytilus trossulus
GCAGGCTGTGTGATAATGCAGGCGTTTGATGAAACAAGAATCGGACAAAAAATGATCACCTTCAACCATCACATGTTCTTGTTTCAATTCAAAATTGTTTTTATCGTATACAATCTTTTTTTTACAGGATTAAGTATTGTTCACCACTTTTTTTACATGTCTCGATTTCTTGTTTACTGTGGATTCATTTATTTTCATGGGTACCAATTTTCGTGGTTTGAGAAAAACTTACATATTCGTGGATATTTAATTTCGTGGTTTTGGCAAAGTCTACACTCATTCCTTTACAATATTTGTATTTCGTTGAACATTTGAATTCGTGGTTCTCCTGTACCCACGAAATCCACAAAAATTGGTATCCAACGAATATTAATGAATCCACAGTAATTGTGTCGTTTGGTTGCTGTCTTATTGGTGTATATCCCTGATCTCTTGTTATTGATATAACAAGTCAATAAATCACTGTATATAAGTATAATTGATTTTTGTTTGTTCTAACACACAACTTGAATGTATTAGCTAAGTGGTAACTATTTAAAAAGTTATAAATCTCCTCGTATGTAATTTGTGTGTTATATAAAGAAGCCCAGTCAAACATAAACCGATAATAGTCTAAGTTGTCAAAGAAGGTTTGATCTCCAACCGGGTCAATTTAAAGACTTAAAATAGATCTATTTGATTTTCACCGCCCAACACGCAGCACTATGAAGTTAGACCATGATGATATACATCTCGGTTTAATACAAGCAGTAATATATTAAAATACACTGTATCATGTATTCTTGTTGTCATTCTGAATATGAATGTAATATTTGCAGCTGGACCTTTACTCACAAATTAATCAAATAACCAGATATAATATTTTGAAGCAAGGTTCAACTGATAAAGTCTCATATATTCCTTACCATGGCATTTTATAGCCGACTGTATGGCATCTATTTTTTCATTGTTGAAGGCTGTATGTTTGCCTATATAACTTTGATGGATAGTTGACTCATTGGCAATTGGACCACATTTCTTCTGTTTTTATATCAGGTAATGTTTACATTTTTTAGTGATGATTTTAATAAATCATTTCAATGGTTTCATTTACTTTGCTTCTTACAATTTTATCGTAGTGGTTGGAGCTGGTAGAAAAATGACACTGGCGGAAGTGTTTTCATATAAATTCTAACGATTTTTCAGATAGTGTTACTTCAAAACAAGGCAAAACCATCCTAGAACTTTGAAAAATGATCTCATCCATAATGTAGATAAAACTGGTGCATTTTCAAGAAATGTAATTATATTAAAAGTTATATTTAATATAAAAAAGAAGATGTGGTATGATTGCCAGTGAGACAACTGTCCACAAGAGACCAAAATGAGACAGACATTAACAACGATAGTTCATCGTGATCTGCTTCAGATTTCGCCTGTAAAGGCCGTATATACATGTACGAAGTCGTCTAGCTACATGAGTTCTCGATTTGAGATGTCTGATCACCGAAACTTTGCGAAGGACCAACACAATTTGATAAAAATTAGCAACAGAAATAATAGTGAATTTCTTCAAGGAATATCAGTGGAAACGTTTTCAAGAACTCTTCTGTGTTTGTTAATATAAAGTTATCTCAAGGACTCCACAGCCCCTGTTATTTGTTTAAGAATTTATGTGTTAAAATATTTAATAACTCAGACACAACCTTGAAAATGCTTTGAACCCTTGCATCAAATATAAATAAACGATGTCACTTCAAAAGCATAGAACATATTTATTATTTATGGCAAAGGGTTGAAATAAACATTCATTTTTTTACACAAATAAGGCCGTTAGTTTTCTCGTTTGGATTGTTTTACATTGTCTTATCGGGGCCTACTATAGCTGACTATGCGGTATAGGCTTTGCTCATTGTTGAAGGCCGTACGGTGACCTGTAGTTGTTAATGTCTGTGCCATTTCTGTCTTTTGTGGATAGTTGTCTCATTGGCAATCACAGCACATCTTCTTTTTTATATTATAGATTTTACCTTATCAGTAATGTGATCCTGTATTTGAAAAGACACGCATGGTTGCCCTTGGAAAGATATATTTGACTCAAAGAGGCTGAGTCTAATTCTAGTGCCAATCTGACCTCCAATGAATTTACCTAGGTACAGATGAAATATAATTTTCTTTTTTTAAAACGATCAAGCAGAGCCTACCAAAAATGTAACCTGAGTGTATATTTGTATTTTTGGGGGAAATATACCAAACTACACAATGAATGTAGCAATACCTTTGTATTCAACTCGTCCATTTCCGTCTTCATCCGCTTCAAGAAATAGGTCGTCTAAGTATGCTAAATCTTCATCATTCCATTTTGCTCCTTTCCGTTTCAAGACAGCTTTAAGTTCTTCTTTGTCTATAAATCCACTATTGTCTTTATCAAACTTTTTAAAAGCTTGTGTGAATAATTGTTCTTCGTATGTTTGTTTCTTGATTTGAACTGATAAGGCTTTTAGATACTCCTCCCAAGAAACCAGTCCATCTCCTATTAAAAAAAATAAGTGTTAATATGTAGACAAAATTCGAAACGGTATCTAGAAGTACAACTGTTACAGTATTTTATTAAAAACGAAGTGTTATGCATTCTAATAGGGTGCATTTATTTTTGAAAGAAAAAATGTCAGATTTATTTGTTTATTTTGCCGCGCGAATGATTCAATTTGTTTAAAATACCACTGTTGCCAAGAATACTTTTAGTGTGAACTGGATTTCGCTTGTATTCTATGCTTCGTTCAAAGTGAATAGTCAGCTTACTTTGGATATGGAATTTATATTATAGTCAATTATATGAGGGTGGTAAAGGGTTATTTTCGTGCAACATGTTTTGTCATTTTTAAATTAAGTCAATTAAATAAAAAAAATATGATTACTAAAATATTGTGTGTACATTATATGGTCATCAGATTTTTTTTGCATGGAAATAACTATCCTTGGACGTATTCCTGTGGGTAACGCCCGTGTCCTGTCAACTCGGGGACATTACTTTTAAACATCACTGGTATGTTTGTGTCAACCAGATCAAAAACATGCGTTGCTTGTATACATGTATATATATTTAGATCGCATAACAGAATATAAATAATGTTGTATAAGAATGCTGAAAAGGTTCTTTTTGTAAAACTCTTACAAAGTTGACGCATTAATAATTTGAAGATCATGTAGACTAAGTGTGGGATGTATAATTGATAAAGATGTCTAGTCGGAAAGAGCTTACCATCTAGGTCCAGCTCGCTCATTATATCCTCTGCCTCGACTTCGGTTGGATTGACTTTTAACAAATGTATGCCTTTTATGATTTCTGTTTTCGATAATCGTCCATCGTGATTTATGTCGAGCAGATTAAAAGTTCTACGAATTTCTGAAAGCAGATAACACAGTAAGATTCAACAAGTTACTACTCTATGATGAATATTATTCACATTTTAAGCTTTTATTAATAATTTTTTGCAACTCCACAAACTGTTTCCTAGCGATACACATTTTTGACAATTGACCATATATATCAACTTGCACCTCTGAGTTCAAATAGCTTTTGGAAAATCTTAAAAATTGAATTTAAATTTTGAATAGTGATGTCCCAATTGTTAAACACTTTATTAAACAAGAGGCTCTCAAGAGCCTGAATCGCTCACCTTAATTGTTTTGGTTAAATCTCTCATCAATGATTATTTTGACTTTTCAATTTATTTAAATGTTCTTTGAATCGTCCTATTTTCTTCAAAAGCAAAAAAAAAATCGTTTTCTCATATGTTCTATTTTAGCCATAGGAGCTATGTTTCTTGGCATACAAGGAAATGAAATATAAAATGTATACTAGATACTCTGAAACTCATTTAGCCCAAGTTTGGCTGAAATTGATACAGCAGTTTCAAAGGAGAAGATTTTTTAAAGTAAGTCAACATGATGAACAAATTGTGAAAAAAGTCCTTAAAGGGCAATTACTCCTTAAGGGGTCAATTGACAATTTTGGTCAAATTGACTTATTTGTAGATCTTACTTTTTTAAAATTTTTGCTATTAACAGTTTATCTGTATCTATAATAATATTCAAGATTATAACCAAAAACTGCAAAATTTCTTTAAAATCATCAATTCAGGGGCATTATACCTGAAAAACCAGTTACCCAATTCGGCTGAAAATTTCAGGACAGGTAGACCTAATAAATACTTTAACTTCTGTTCTTATTTGCTCTAAATGCTGGATTTTTTGAGATATAAGCTAAAAAATGCGTTTTACCCTGTGTTCTATTTTTAGCAAATTAGCAAATATGATGAACAAATGTGAACTAGAGGCTCTAAAGAGCCTGTGTCGCTCACCTTGGTATATGTGAATCAAACAAAGGAAGCAGACAGTTCATGACAAAATTGTGTTTAGGTGATTGTGATGTGTTTGTACATCTTACTTTACTGAACATTCTTGCTGCTTACATTTATCTCTATCTATAATGAACTTGTCCGTGTAGTTTCAGTGGAAAATGTTAGTAAAAATTTATAAATTTTATGAAAATTGTTAAAATTTGATTATATCGGACAATAACTTCTTAGGGGATCAATTCACCATTTTGGTCATTTGACTTATTTTTGAGTCTTGAATTGCTGTACATTATTGCTGTTTACAGTTTATCTCTATCTATAATAATATTCAAGATAATAACCCAAAACAGCAAAATCTCCTTAAAATTACCAATTTAGGGGCAGCAACCTAACAACGAGTTGTCCGATCCATCTAAAAATTTCAGGGCAGATAGATCTTGACCAGATGAAAAATTTTACCCCCTGTCAGATTTGCTCTAAATGCTTTGGTTTTTGAGTTATAAGCCAAAAACTGCATTTTACCCCTATGTTCTATTTTTAGCTATGGCGGCAATCTTGGTTGGTTGGCCGGATAGAAAAACAAAAATTTTAATCTAGATACATCAATGATGATTGTGGCCGAGATTGGATTAATTTGGCCCAGTAGTTTCAGAGGAGAAGATTTTTGTAAAAGTTAACTAAGATTTACGAAAAATTGTTAAAAATTGACTATAAAGGGCAATAACTCCTAAAGGGGTCAACTGACCATTTTGGTCATGTTGACTTATTTGTAAATCTTACTTTGCTGAACATTATTGCTGTTTACAGTTTATCTCCATCTATAATAATACTCAAGATAATAACCAAAAACAGTAAAATTTCCTTAAAATTACCAATTTAGGGGCAGCAACCCAACAATGGGTTGTCTGATTCATCTGAAAATTTCAGGGCAGATAGATCTTGACCTTATAAACAATTTTACCCCATGTCAGATTTGCTCTAAATGCTTTTGTTTTTGAGTTATAAGCCAAAAACTGCATTTTACCCCTATGTTCTATTTTTAGCCATGGCGACCATCTTGCTTGGTTGGCCGGATAAAAAAACACAAATTTTAAACTAGATACATCAATGATGATTGTGGCCAAGTTTGGTTTAATTTGGCCCAGTAGTTTCAGAGGAGAAGATTTTTGTAAAAGTTAACGCCGGACGACGGACGACGACGGACGACGACGGACGACGGACGCCAAGTGATGAGAAAAGCTCACTTGGCCCTTCTGGCCCGGTAAGCTAAAAACACAAAGTCATTTTACAAAAATGCGGATGTAGCTTGCCTGAGCTGTGGTAAACATTTTGCCGGACATGCTCTAGTTGGTTTCTGTGATTAAGATGCTACCGAGGGGGACAAATTGTTGAATATAACCTACGCTGATTCAGTGAGTAAGAAGTTCCAGATGTGAACAATTTGGTGGAGATGACCGTTGCTGCTTCTGTTAGTAAGCGCGATCTTTCGAGGTGAACAATTCGGCGAAGATGATTTGAGCTTCTTTTGTGAGTAAGATGTTGCCGAGGTGACAATTTGACGGAGATAACATTTATAGCGTCATCAGAGAATAAAGAGATGTCGAGATGAATATTTTGGCAGAGACAACCTTTTTTTAGCGGCTTCTGTATGTTAGAAATGGCCGCGTTAAACGATTTGACGGAGATAACATTGGAGGCTTCTGTGAATGAAAAATGAAGAAGATGCCGAGGTGAACCTTTTGGCAGAGATAACTTCAGTTGCTTCTACGAGTAAGAAATGACTAAGGGGAACAATTAAGCGCAGATGGCCAAGCTTTTATTATTAGCAAATGTTGTTAACATCATTTTCCTCCACTAATCTTATGGAGAATCTGTTCATTGCTATATTTAGTACGGTAAGACATACCTTCCATTTCCTCTTTACTCATATCATCCGCCATCTTTCTTTGTTATATCAGGTATATGTTTCTCGTTTGTAAGCTAATAAAAATAACAAGTTTCATAGTCTTTTTAGTTGGACTTACAATCTTAGATAATATTTGAATTTGTATTTCAATGCTGTGACTGTGTCGTAATATTGAATTTTTCACATTGTCTCTGAAACCAATTTACGTAAACAAAAATGTTATAACACATACATTGTATTAAGTTTTTTTAAACTTAAATTTCTGCCTGAGGTTTTCTCCTTTGTGTCCTTTTTTTCTTGGGACTTTACAATATCATTGGCACATGTACATGTATACATGAATCAAGTCAAATAATGTAATCAAGCGCCAACTTGAATATATTTGACTTAAATGGATATTTTTTCTTTATTCCATATGGTATATTCTGGAGAAAATATATTATAGGTTTTGTAAACAGAAGGGAAAAAACGGTTAAATGACAATAAATCGGAATGGATATGTTGGTAACATAGATTTTACATATTTATGTGACAAATGTTTTTGATCATATGGGAATACTTTCCGAACCTTAATGCAGGAACATGCATGATCTGCGAGTACTCTCAGATCTGTTCCTAGTGTCTTTTTTGTTGTCGGTATGTACAGTCAAGCACCTGGCCAAGTCCACTTGTATTTTTGTCCATCTGATGAGTTAAGCCTTTTTCAACTGATTTATAGTTCGTTCTTATGTTGTTCTATTATACCACTGTCCCAGGTTAGGGGAAGGTTGTGATCCCGCTAACATGTTTAACCCCGCCACATTATTTATGTATGTGCCGGTCCCAAGTCAGGAGCCTGTAATTCGATCAGTGGTTGTCGTTTGTTTATGTGTTACATATTTGTTTTTCGTTCATTTTTTTACATAAATAAGGCCGTTAGTTTTCTCGTTTGAATTGTTTTACATTGTCTTATCGGGGCCTTTTATAGCTGACTATGCTGTATGGGCTTTGTTCATTGTTGAAGGCCGTACGGTGACCTATAGTTGTTAATGTCTGTGTCATTTTGGTCTTTTGTTGATAGTTGTCTCATTGGCAATCATACCACATCTTCTTTTTTATATATTTGCACCCTGGTCAAACGTCTTTTTCGAGTCCGAATAATTTCACAGCAAGCAAAAAGCCAGAACCCCAGTCTATCGCACCGAGTTGAACATTAATTTGCTTGTTTGAATATGTTTATCAACTATACAACTATATTGTCTTGTTTATTTTCTTACGATACACTATAATGATAATACTAATTATACCAATATTAAATACAGTACCTTACCTTTCAATCCATCTTTGTAATGGGAACTACCATGGCAAATAATTCAATTTGTTTATGTATCACACTTGACTTTGATATATACATTGGAATTTATAAAACAAAATCTCGATACTTACATTACAAATATTTCAGTCTGTCGAGATTAAGCAAATAATCTTATTCAATAGAGTGTGAAGTTTAGTGTAAGGACTTTGAATCAATAATTCACTTTAAATTTTTCATAATCCCGATGATATACTTTGACTTGTGACAAACGAAGGCTAAGAATTGCTAATGATATTGCGCTACTTACGGTCGTTTTAGTAAAGCAGACTAAAACAGTGAAAAATAAAATTACCTTCAACATACGCTGCAAAGTATTTTCCAAATTTCTTTTAAATGTTGTATTCGTCACGTGTTGTTAGCAGCCTTTGTCGTTCAATTCGAATATATTACTGATGTATAATTAGAAAAAAAATGGGAAAAATCACTGCTATCCTGCCAGGTATTAATTGAGATCCTATTAAAGCTTCTAGGATGATAATATATCATTGACTTCACGGACAAAAAAGGGGGAGGGGTCTTATACAAAATTATACACAGACGTGCAGCAGGTAATAGGCCTTTTTTCGAATTTCAGATATATTTTTATATGGGGTGCAAGTTCGGGGAGGTTATACAATAATGGGCAGAAATTTATATGCCAATGGGTAATCCTTGTTTTCTTTTACATGTACTTGTTATTTAGTCTGCATAAATAAACCTACTTCTTAATCTTATACTGTGACACGACTGAGAGGCACTTAAACCTTTAATCGCCAATTAAATGAAGATTATCATATAATCTGAAAATTAGTAGTATAACATAGCATTACAAACTGGTATGCAGAGACGAGAAAAATAAGTACAAAATTGTGAAAGATTCTTTCAATATATCTCTCAAAAAATGACATTTGGATGGACCAAATATATCAAAGAATAATTTAGAAAAATGTAGAATATGTCGTATATAAGTATTCAATACAATAAGTAAACATGATATACTTTTATTTATGTACATATATACATTTTATAGAGCAATCAAGTGACCAGTGTCAATAAAAGCAAGAAAACTGTTACACATTAATTGACAATATAGTTGTGAACGATGATGATATAGAGAATAGTCGAATGAATTCAAATATACAATCGGCAATCCGCTACTCCTATTTCTATCCGTTAGAAGGTACGGAATTAGTCGAGTTGTGACGAATTTTCAATTATAGTGCGTGGTCTTCGTACTCGGGTGTTCTCTCTTGTCAAAGTTCTTCTCCACAAAAGGCTTTAACAAATTCTGTAAAATAAGTTTAATATTTATCACCAAAGCGGGATAACTCAATTATATTAATAGATCTTGTAGGTATATGTACAATGTTTATGTAAAAAAAGTTTTGAAAAAATACCAAACTCAAAATTAAATTTTAAAGTTCATAGAAACGGACAAAATCAAACTTCAGACTTTATCAACGAAACGAATGACAACAACTGCCATATTCCTGAGTTTGAAATATAGACAATAGGCCGTTATTTTTCTCGTTCGAATTGTTTTATATTTGTGATTTCGGGGCCTTTTAAAGCTTGCTATGCGGTATGGGCTTTGTGCATTGTTGAAGTCCGTACCTATAGCAGTGTCATTTAGTTTCTTGTAGAGAGTTGTCACATTGGCAATCGTTCCAAGATAAAAAAAAATTTTACTTTTAATAATAACCAAAGCACCCGAGTCAGTCCTTATTGTATATGTGGTTTGAATTGTCCAATCGTTTATCAGTTCTATGAGAAGTGTTTTATGAACTACTGTTTCTGTTTTAGTGAAATTATATGTTTGGCCATGGTATTGTCTGTGTTAATTGGACTCAATATGATCTGTTAACATTGACATCTTCTGCGCATATCAACATGTAATGTAACACGTTTCCCAACTCATGGAAATTCGGAATACTCGATATAAATTTTGCCGAAAACAATCAGTTCCTTCAATGAATCTTTTATGATTTAACCCGAAATTTGAAAGTCTTATATTGTTTTTCATGATTGCCAAATAAGCGAAAGGTTTGGCTACACATACAATCACGATCTTATCACCAGTTTTGCTTAAAATGTCCTGTACCAAGTTAGGAATATGGCAGAGTTATCAAATAGTCTGGTTTTTTATGTTTGTTGTCGTTTGTGAACTTCAGTGTTTCTAATGTTCCGTTGTTTTCGTCTTAAAGTTGATTTGTTTCCCTCTGTTTTAGTTTGTAACCCAGATTTGTTTTCTTTCAATCGATTTGTGCCTTTTAAACAGCGGTATACTACGGTTGCCTTTATTCAGCAATAGATTCCGACGGTTCATACGACTTCCAAGTTGGAAAAATATGGGCTATGTTTGACATAGAACACTAAATGTCAACCCCTTTTTCACGTAAATTTAAATCCTTGATCAGCCATGAATTTCTTACCGTTGTATTCTACTTTTCCATTGTGGTTTACATCAGCATCGTTGAAAAGATCGCATAAGTCCTCTTCATCTTTTGCAGTCCATTCTTTGTCTTTTCTTTTTAACCATGTTCTTAGTTCATCTTTATCTATATATCCACTATTATCTTTGTCCACTTTACTAAATGCTTCCATAAACAATTGGCTTTCATAAGATACTCCCTTTATCCAAGAAGAAATAACACTTTCAAACTCTTCATATGTCACAAGTCCATCTTCTTTTTAGCAGATTTAAGAAAATAAATACAATATGAAGAAAGATACAATACCAAGATAAGTACAATATAGAGATAAATGCAATATAAAGATAAACACAATTTAAAGATAAAACAATACAATTTCAAGATAAAATGAAAATACAATATAAAGACAAATTTACGGTTAACAGTTTGTCAAATGTGTCAGATATTTGAAAGTATGGTACAATATCATAATTTTGTAAGATGATATGAGCGTACGCATGCAAAAGTTTGTTTTCAAAAACATATGTTTGCGCACGAAAATAATAGTTTACGGTTTTTCATCCACAACTTGATCTATTGACTGTCGTAATGATTCATTGATTGTAATATTGATTGATTGATTGATTGATTGATTGATTGATTGATTGATTGATTGATTGATTGATTGATTGATTGATTGATTGATTGATACATGTACTAGAATACTAAATGAATAATATCGAAGTTTACCCTTGTTTTTGCTTTCTGTGTAGTGTTTTTTTGTTGGTTTTTTTTTTTGTTTTTTTTTGCAAAGTGATTGATGATAAGACTAATGACATGTATTATCTCACCTGTCATACTGAGATTTTGTTTTATATCTTCCTCTTCATCATCTGTCGGATGGTATCGCAGTAGATATAGGCCTTTAATAACATCATTCGGTGTTATGCCTCCAGATTTATTTTGATCCAAACGATCAAACGTGTCACGAATATCTGAAATATAAGAAGTCACTAAGATTTTACAATATGACATGTAATGACAATTGACGTCAATTCATATTTTCTTCTTTGTTGTCCTTAATTTTCTACACATTTAGAAAAATGTTTATGAATTCATGTATATACTATAAAGGTATTAATTTACGTTTTTTGATTAAGTTAAGTCTGCCAATTGATATATTATCGTGTGTTGTTTTATGTTGTGATGTTATGCTATTGTTTCAGAAAAAGGGAGAAGGTTTGAATCCATTAAAACGTTTATTCCCGCTGCAAATGTTTGCACCTGTCCAAAGTCAGGAATTTGATGTACAGTAGTTGTCGTTTGTTTATGTAATATATACGTGTTTCTCGTTTCTCGTTTTTATATAGATTAGACCGTTGGTTTTCCCGTTTGAATGGTTTTACACTAGTAATTTTGGGGCCCTTTATAGCTTGTTGTTCGGTGTGAGCCAAGGCTCCGTGTTGACGGCCGTACTTTGACCTATAATGGTTTATTAATTTTTTTAATTGTTATTTGGATGGAGAGTTGTCTCATTGGCACTCACACCACATCTTCCTATATCTACAAACTGAAGAAATCGTTTGAATGTATAGACATATGTCATTTGAATGTATAGACATGTCTAATCTAACTGTATAGACATGTCTAATCTAACTGTATAGACACTTGTAAAGTGACTGTATAGACCCTTGTAAAGTGACTGTATAGACCCTTGTTAAGTGACTGAATAGATCCTTGTCAAAAGACTATATAGACATCTGTCATTTGACTGTATAGACATCTGTCATTTGACTGTATAGACAATTGCCATTTAACTATATAGGCATCTGTCATATGAATGTATAGACATCTGTCATTTAACTATATATACAATTGTCATTTAACTATATATAGACATATGTCATTTAACTATATAGACATATGTCATGAATGTATAGAAGTCTGTCGTGTGACTGTGTAGACATCTGTCATTTGACAGTTTAGAAATATGTCATTTGACGGTTAAGACATCTGTCATTTGACTGTTTTAGGCATTTGTCATTTGCCTTTATAGATATGTGTCATTTGACTGTAAAGACATCTGCCATTTGACTGTTTTAGACATCTGCCATTTGACTGTATAGACATCTGTCATTAGACTGTAAGGACATCCGTCATTTGATTGTATAAACATCTGTCATTTGACTGTATCTATAGACATTTGTCGTTTGACTGTAAAGACATTTGTCATTTGACGGTTTAGACATCTGTCATTTGACTGTTTTAGGCATTTGTCATTTGCCTTTATAGATATGTGCCATTTGACTGTTTTAAACTTCTGCCATTTGACTGTATAGACATCTGTCATTAGACTGTAAAGACATCCGTCATTTGACTGTATAGACATCTGTCATTTGACTGTATAGACATCTGTCATTTGACTGTATAGACATCTGTCATTTGACTGTATAGACATCTGTCATTTGACTGTATAGACACCTTTCATTTGACTTGTTTTTTTGTATAGACATATGACATTTGACTGTATAGACATTTGCAGTATACAATGTAGCTACGAAGAAATCCGTCTTTGATTATAAAAAGGAATATGTGGTATGATTGCCAATGAGACAACTGTCCACAAGAGACCAAAATGACACAGACATTAATAATTATAGGTCACCGTACGGCCTTCAACAATGAACAAAGCCCATATAGCATAGTCAGCTATAAAAGGCTGCGATATGACAATGTAAAACAATTCAAACGAGAAAACCAATGGCCTTATTTATATACGCGTCTGTGGACGTGGCCGGGTACTTGTACATCCGGACACATAAAGACACAAGAAACAGATCTGAGAGTACTCACAGTTACCCGACAGCTAGTTCACAGCCACTAACAACTAATACAAAAATGACAATTTGGTATAGTCATTTTTTTTTACATTTTATTAAATACTATGAAACCCAAACAAAGTAAAATATGTTACTTGCCAAAAATGTGTGTTCAAGAAAGAATAAAAGTTTCCATAATTTCATACTTGTTTGGTCAATGTGACAATTAAAAAAGTACTACTCACCCTTTTCCGACATGCTACCAACGATTCATTAGTAAAGTATTGAAACTAAATCTTCCTGTCAAACTATGTGAAATTCTAGAATGATATGAATCTCTCTATATATATATTTACTCCTAATTCACAACCACCTTGTTCCTGGTAGCGAAAAGAAGACGTTTGAAGTTTTTTAAACGAATCAATTCTAAATCAGGAACGACAACTCAACAAGCAAAAGTTTTGAATAGAAAGAGCGTAGATAGACCACAACATTATGCAATGTTAATTAAGATCCCACTTAAAAGAGAGATTTTTCACACATTTTTAATTTTTTGAAACCCCTGTACGAGTTAAAAAGTGGTAAATTCTTGTTTATTTTGTGTAATTTTATTCATGTTTTCGTATATATCTTAAAGAAGGGAATTATCCATAAACTGGTCTCTTTTATTTCTTCTTACAATTACGAAGTTCAATTTGAATATAAATCTGTTCCTATCTATAAGACTTAAAATACACAAACATGTAATTTAAAAGTTTAGTTTAAAGAAGATTTTAAATGTATATAATAGAGAGATATGTACCAAATGTATTTATAATTGTCTTTTGAACAATTTAAATACTTAAAGCTGAAAAATAAATATTAAATGTATTATAGTTCCCTAATATTTCGATTATTCAAGGTCTCACTTGAAATTTAATCGTTACGATTTTAACCAACTTGAAATGATTTATTTTTTGTAACAATAACATTGAACAGCTTGAAACATATTAAAAAATATCTGTTCGTGTGCACATTCACATTATTGTAGTAGCACTCTATTGTTTTTTAACAATACATTTAACGGACTCAATTGTTTAAAAATGTAGTTATTTTCCTGATTGTATTCATGCAAAGGTATGAATGTATAGCTATAACTATACATACAATTCAGTTTGCAGAATAGAGAACAATGGACCAAAATATGAAGAATAAAATAAACATATATAATGGATTGATGTGCAAAGTCTATAGGGAGATAAGATATGCATTGATATAGGAAGATGTGGTGTGAGTGCCAATGAGACAACTCTCCATCCGAGTAACAATTTAAAAAGTAAACCATTATAGGTTAAAGTACGGCCTTCAACACGGAGCCTTCGCTCACACCGGACAACAAGCTATAAAGGGCCCCAAAATTACTAGTGTAAAACCATTCAAACGGGAAAACCAACGGTCTAATCTATATAGACAAAACGAACGAGAAACACGTATATATTACATAAACAAACGACATAACATACATATCAGGACGAGAGAAAGATGGGAACAAAAAATATTGCTTTGCTTTCCCCTTTTTTCAAAGTCATATTTTGTTTCTTTTGATTTTTTTGTTTGGTTGGAGAGGGGGTTCTGTCACTGGTTGTTTGGTCCAAACGTAGATCCGTAGGGCGAAAACGTGTTGATCAGACACAATGTATTGGTCTGTAATATTTCAGTGTGGAAAATTACATATTTAGCAGGGGGAAAATATGTTGATTTTATACCATACATGTATGACCACTAAGGCGTACTGGTATGTAATGTCCAGTGGCGTTTATAACATGGGAAGCAGGACACAAACATGTTGATTATATACCATATGATCACTAAAGTGTTTTGGTATGTAATGTTCCGTGCTGAAAATTGAATGAATAGAAGGACAAAACATGGTGATTGGATGACAATGACCACTTAGACATATTGGTCTGTAATGTCCAGTGGTGTATATAGCATGGGTAGCAGGACGAATCATGTGGCTAATATTCCATGTGACCATGCACTAAGGCGTATTGCTGGGTAATGTCCAGTGGTATAAACATTACATGAATATCAGGACAACGCAGGGGTGTTAAGGCATTATTTTTTTTTAAAATACCTTGCATTTTATACTTAATCGACCAAATTTTTCCCAGTTTAAAAAACAACATAAGGACTTGAACAATATTTCTTAAACGTATTTTTTGCGGTTGAACATATGTTGAAAATATCATAGATTTGCCGTTTTTAATTTTCTAAAGTGAAAGTAGTCACGTGACACCCGGATCTATAAATATCTCCAACAATTACTAAAACCTCAAAGTGCAGGTGCAAGAGAACACTTTCTGTAAACAAACATACAACCGATGCAAAGAGAATGAACTATAATCTAAGAAAAATACTGCCACTTACTTTGTTTTATACCATCAGCCTTTATTTCTAATTTTAACTAGAAAATGTATCGTTTCGTACGTTACAGCGACAGTTTGGGTGATTTTAATCACATTGTTTTATTTTTTGAAATTAGGTGGCAGAACTTTTATTAATCCTTATCCTATTCTGAATCGGTAAACTTTTTAAATTAATAGATACTATGAGGTTAAGCACCTGCACTTTTCAATATTTGTATGCTCGATTTATTTATCTTTTCAGATGATTAAAAAAAAGCACAGAGATGACGAAGAAGATAATTACGGGTTTTGTGTACATTCCATTTCCGATGTTGTGAAAATAAACTTTAATGGGCGGCAAAATTCAATGTTTTATAATTATTTTTTTTATTTAATTTGACAATGTTAATCTTATTAAAAGTGTGAAGAAATAACGAGGCAACATTTTAAACAATTTAAATATTTTAAAAAATTACACTAGAATTATAAATGGAACATGCAACAATCCAAAGAGGGTAGACAGGATGAAATAAAAAAGAAAAAGTGTTCCGTTTTTGTTTTTTTTTTTATACTTACTTTAATAGTGATGTCTGCTTTTCTGCTATTAATATATATGGCCATTTACACTGCTTTAAGCACATACATCCATCAAGCTTGGCGACTATTTTCTCAAGTCACCCCTGGTTGGAAATGAGCCATTACCAGAAGAATAAAATGAAGATGATGAAGTTTATATTTCAACTCTATTGGGAAAAAAATCCATCATCATCAAATGCCCTGAATCTCTTAATATGAATTGAATCAATGTGTATACTGGAGATATTTTTTCCAAAATTTATTGTATGATTTAACCATGGTATGACATCTTACTACAAGGGAAACTCCTTCTTTCAAACTATTTTCCAGCAAAAAAAAACCCAAGGCTTTCATTCCTTGTCATCCTGATATCAAGCCAACATATAAGTGCAAATTTTTACAATCAGCAACTCCAATCTAAGCCATCTGTCATCACAATTACCCCCCCCCCCCCCCCCCCCCAATGTCAAGTCTTGTTATAATCTAATGATTATGAAGTAATGAATACATTTGTAAAGGTAGGACTACCAACAGGAAAATCAAATTTATTCCACTATTTTTATTTTTGTCAAATTCACATCACTGTCAACAGTGAACCTGACCAACTAGGTTCCAGTGATTTCATAATCAAAATCTCGGGAAGTTAAAAGGCGGAGAGAATGTCATATTGTGTAAACTGGCAGCCAACAATTTGAATCCACACCCACATTGAAAATCTGTAGGTTGTTTGTTTTGGGGATTAATACTGAGAAATATTTAATAAATGTGCATATGATAAAAAACAATAAAATTGAATTATTTATTTGATTCATCCAAAACTTTTCTGGGCTTTATCTTCAGCAGGAAAACTCTAGCCAAAAAATCAAATGTCCAAATGTAACAAGGATGCCCAAGTACTAATAAGAACAATAAGTACACTAGACTAGATTTCTAGAAAACAGTTCAATTACAGCATTTTCTTCTCACCAAAATATGATTTTTTAGAAAACCATCAACATATAAGAATTGATCATACTGGTAGTTCCTTTTGATCTTTAGGTATAAACACAGAACAGACATTTTTTGTTTGTTTCATGCATATATTTTTTTCGTCAATGTTGATTTTATTCAATGTATTGCTCATTTGCTGTCCATATTTATTGCAACCCGATACAAAGTATACAACAATAAATCTAAAAATACCATAGGTAAAAAATTTGAATTTTATTAAATAAAATCAAGAAAATTAATAAATGAAACCAATAAAAGAACATTTACAGGCAAAAACTCAATGGTAGAAGTAGATTATATAAATTCAATACCAAGTAAAATAAAAGTGTAAACACAGCTTTAAGGATCCACACAAACAGTTATTTATGTATTGTTATTTTTATATGCATCAATGACAAGAAGTTCTACAAACTATTCTTAACAGTATATAAAATAAAATATATTAAGGAATGCAAGTCACCAAGTGGATTATTAATAGTATGAATTTATAAACACAATATACAACAAATATACCATATAAAGCAATTAAGTTGTTTGGCTGTCAGTTTTAAGAATATACCATAGTTATTTAATTCTTCAGGAACCCTCAGGAATTTTTCCATTTGTAAAGAGGAATAACTCAAGAAAGGTATGAGAAATTTCCAAATATTGAACCTGATTTGTGTTAATAAGCCCAACATCATATATTTCTATCTTTAAAATTGTTAAAATAACTGTCAACAAAGAACACAAGAGTGACTCATATTGTGTACCAATCTTAAAATCAATTCAATGAATAATTTGAACAGTATATATATATGTTAGCGGCAATAAGTAAAATTAGGCATTAAGCTTAAATCCTAGCCAATAAGCTAACGCCTAGGCATTAAGTTATTGCCTGAAATTTTCAGGCATTAAGCTTATTGCCTGAAATCTGATGATGATTATTCATCCTATTGTCGAACATAATTTTAGGCAATAAGTAAACTCTGGAATTTATGTATATTGGGTGAATTATTCTTGATATAGTTTCGTTTTTTAATTATAATTTTACATTTATAAATATACATTCATTTGACAGGTCTTCAAATTTAGTAATTTAGCAGTTGAAAAACAGAATTAACTCACAATTTTTTCATATTGGTGGGGTATTACTAAGTATCAAAAAGACTTTAAAAAAAGTAAGGGTATCCAATTGAAAAAAGGGGGAGATTCTATCGAACAATTATAATTTTATTTATTTGAATTTTTTTACACTTCATTAGTCGAGCTGGTTTGAACTGGTCAAAAGTAGACCAAATTAAGATATGATATTTTTAATTACAACATTTTCCATTTTTTTTATTCCATAAATAAATTGTATTTGTTAATAATTCCACAATTTAGAATATCAAAATGATTTTTAACACAAATTTCTCTCAAAATTTTATATTTCTAAATTAATATTTGATGCATTTTAATATAAATATTTTATTAGTGAATTTATTTCTGGTCTCTCGTGTAGATTTGTCATAATATTGGCAATCATGTCACATCTTCTTTTTTATATTTAGGATGACACTGGGCCCTGTACTTTTGCATTGTTAAAATCGGTGAAATTCGATGTTTTTCTTATGGTCATTTTCAAACGTATGTTATTTGCAGAAATAAAATACAAAAGTTGAAATATTCAGTATTTATATGAAAAATGCACAAGATTTTCCTATGAACTTTTAAGTATGAAACCGTGACAGTTCGAATTCAGGTCCCTCAAAGCATAAAATGATTTTACCGATTATATATTCAATTTTAACTATTTACAATTATTTTGTTCAATTCTAATATAAAACGTAGTTATATTTTTTTACTTATATTATGTTTCAAAGAGTTTAGATCTACAATTATAATATAAAAATTATTTATAACCATTCATTTAAAACTAATTATTATTTTCTAATAATTAATCGGTTTATGAATTACAGTTTTTGGTTGAATTTGATACAATATTGCATTTTTTTCATTTGCTATTTTCTTTTACGCCAATACTTAGAACATCCCAACTAATATAATCCTCAGATAGCTTCGATGTGCAGCATGCTGAGAAATGTCGTAAGTCGATCCTAACTATATCATATTTTCTGTCCTAAGAATATCTTATAGGACTAATCTTAGGACAGTGTCGATAAACAGGTCATAGTTATTATAATGTAACAAATGTATTTTTATTTTAATGAATAAATGTCTTTTATTTACTCGCATTTACACTTTAGGCATTAAGCTTAATGCCTGCACACATTTTTCAGGATTTAAGCTTAAATCCTAGGATTTAAGACTAATGCCTAACATCATTTAGGCAATAGACTTACTGCGTAGGCGTTAGCTTATTGCCTAGGATTTAAGCTTAATGCCTAATTTTACTTATTGCCGCTAACATATACATATTAATACATAATTATGGTGGGAAAAAAACAAGTTCTCTAGTCTTTGCAACATGAGATACATTTGTCCAAAGTATCATGCATGTACAGTTAAAAAATGCTCCAAGATTTCTATTTCTTGTAAACAGTTAAGTATCATTTTAAAACTATACAATCATTTTCTAAGAAAGGAACATGCCCATACCAAAGAAAATTCATGTTATCAGAAGGGTTGCACAAATATTTTCAATAGACACATCATCAAATTTATAATGAAAGATTTCCTTTGTTCATTTCCCTGAAAAATTTCTTTGAAATTTCAGTAAGTATTGTATTCTTTACTGAAATTTGGTATACCAAATTCTAATGCAATTTAAATTCAATATATAGCACTCAGTTCAAATTATGTATCATAAGAAAAATTGAAAAAGCTGCCTTGTTAAAAAGGCAAAATCTTATTTAATTAATATATATGTATATGCATACAAAAAAAGGAATAAAAATTAAATTTCTAAGGGTTCCGAGGAACCCAGTGTCTCGCCTACTTTTGATGTAAATCACAGGCTCAACAAAAATGAGGAAAAAAATCAATAAAATTATTCCTGTCCATACCATCTTTTGATTGTAAAAAGCTTCTGTCCAAGTATAGTAAAAATCTAAGATAGTTTATGAATCTAATAAATGTTTTAAAAACTTTAACTACAGACTGTATGTAATGTTAACTGGAAGAAAAACTAGACTTTAACCACAGAGTGAATGTGTTGTTTCCTGGCAGAAAATCTAAGTCCATTTAATAAAAAAGTAGAATACTGAAAACATTTAAATTTATTTTTACAAAATTTACCTCTAGATACTATCTTAAGATCATAAACAAGCTTCTGTCTAAATTTGGTACATACCCAGGATAGTTTAAGAAAGTTATTCAAATTTTAAAAACGTTAACCACAGAGTGAATGTAATGTTTCCCTGTCAGAAAAAATATGTCTATTTATAAGTAAAATACTGAAAAAAATAAATTTTATTTTTACAAAATTTACTTCTGGATACTATCTTATGATCATAAACAAGCTTCTGTCCAAGTTTGGTAGAAATCCAGTAGAGTTTAGTTAAATTATTAAAATTTTAAAAACTTTAACCACAGAGTGAATATTTGTGCACGCCGCCAACAGAATGTAGGATCGCTATGTCTCGCTTTTTCGACCAAAGTCGAAGGCTCGACAAAAATGCTCAACTTGAACAGGATTTTTTAAAAGCCTAAATGGAAGAATTCACATTCTTTTTACAATAGTTTAAGTAGTTTTTAATCATATATATTAAGCTTATAAAGTAATTGCATTGGAATTGAGATAACTTAATTGAATTTTAGGTTTTTTCAAATGTTGGTTTCACAAATACCTAATCCTTTCATCCAGCCCTCTTTCGAGCTTAACAAAACAACTTGTAACAGCAACACAAGCAATTCTTATGCACAATCATTTCTAACGTTAATTTTGATTGGATGAAGTCACCAATTTTCATGTCAGACATTGATTTGCAATATGTGCTATTAAAACATACAAAAATTTTTAAATGTATGATTTGATGTTGTTTTCTATCAGTTTCATTGTAAGGCGATTGTGTTGTAAGCTCTGACGGCATCAGTTGGTGATTGGTAACCTTAATTTGCAACCATCACATCACAATTGGTGCCATTGTAGAATACAATACAGCCTAATTGACATAAGAAAATAATCTAAATGCAAAACAGTTATCTCATTTGGAAACATATCTCTAGTATACACATATTACAATTATTTCAGTGAATTAATATTGGACCATAAAACGTAATAACAACATGACAAAATGAATTTCTGCAATTTCGGAAAAATCATAATCTCAAGAGACACAAAAGACTTGTCATCCATCGAGGCATGGAGAAAAAATGTTGAATGCAAAAAGCCTCCAAAAATTAGCAGCAATTTAAGTCTTCGGGAGAGATATGAAAACTATCATCATTATATGGAAAATTATCCAAAAATGCAAATTAACTTTGAATCTTTTCAAATGAAAGTACCTAGACTACAGGATTACATAACCAACAAAAAATACTGGGTTGAAAAAAAACAAAACAGGAGAACAAAAGAAATTTGTAGAGAACTTCTTTCAAAAAGTGGAATAAATTACCAGGAAAAGAAAAGAAAGAACACACACTGGAGGTTTGCAATCCATGCAATACCGTTCATGGACACTTATCCGAACTTCACAAATCTGCTCCACTCAAAACCATTGAATTGAGTGCATTATGTACCAATGCTTCCAAAACTCTGATTGACATTACTTCACCAAAGGCTGTCAATGAGAATGAAACAAAAGGGCTTAATTTAATTAAAAAAATTGTCAACATCGTCAAGCCAGTAGTAGAAAAAGAAATGAATATTTCATTTAAAAAATCAATCTCTGTTACAATGTCCGACATTCTAACACCACAAGACAGAAAAAAAAGGGATTATTTAGTAATAAAAACATTGTGGAGTCTAGAAATAAATTTGCTGAATCAATTACAGATGGTGGTAATGATGTCTATAGTTTTTTGGCTTCGGGAAAATCCTACAAACAGTATAATAGAGACAGAATGACAAGTTGTTTTGAATCTAAACAAATGGCGAGCCAGCGTATTCACAAGAAACACAAAGAAAAAACTCAACGAAAACCCAAAAAACATCATGGCAAATTTGAAAACTACATTTTTGACAAACATGGATTTCTACAGCTCCTTAACTCCAAGCCTAAGTGGTCTTATATTAACTGGACCAAGTTAGCCCGTCAGTATAACATCAACATTAATAACAAATTCCCATCAAATACAGGTCAAATTCTGCGAGAGTTCGCAAAGGTCAACAACATTGACACTTCTTTATACACTGGACATTTAAACATGTACCACAGACGAGTCCGTAGAGCCAAGAAAATTATTAACATGAAAACAACAAAAATCACAATACCAACTGACCAGCAAAACAACTGAAAGACGATATTAAAAAAAAGTTACAATCTAGAGATATTTACATTGGAGAGGAAGTTGCTCCAAAACATATACAGTGGAGATCACTTCTAACCTCTCATTAAATCTGTCAGAATCTGTCAGGAGAACTGTTCTAGGACAGTACGTAGAACTGTCAGCCTGACACCTTTTAGTCAGTTCTAGGTTAGAACTGTTCTAGCTAGAACTGATTTGGTCAGTTCTACCTAGAACTGATTTGGACAGTTCTACCTAGAACTGATCCTGACAGTTCTACCCTAGAACTGATTTGGACAGTTCTACCTAGAACTGATCCTGACAGTTCTACTCTAGAACAGTTTTAGTCAGTTCTACTTCTAGAACAGTTCTGATTACAAATTCTACGGCTAGAATTGATTTATAAATTCTACGGCTAGCATTGATTTATAAATTCTACGGCTAGAATTGATTTATAAATTCTACGTCTAGAATTGATTTATAAGTTTTAAGAACTCTTTGTCTAAATATAAAGGCTTCGGCAAAATAGCGATTAAAATTATGAAGAGTTTTGCTATTTTGCCGGTTTTATTTCAAATTTTTCGTCGACAAGAGAACATGTTTAACCCCATCATATTCTGCATGTATGTGGCTGTTCCAAGTCTGGAGCCTGTTATTCAGTGATTTTCTTTTGTTGATGTGTTACATAAATTATTTTTTTTGTCTTTCATTTTTTAACATAGATTAAGCCGTTAATATTGGGAAAAAAGGGGGGGGGGGCATTTTTATTTCAATTGTTTAACATTTGTCATTTGGGGAGTCAGAATGGCTCATTTTACATAAAAAAAATTATCTGACCTTAATCTTTGTGTAATATGTTATTCTGGCCCAAACCACCAGGGACGGATCCAGCCGTTTTAAAAGGGGGGGGGGTGTCCAACTAAATGGCCTCATTCAAATGCATTGATCGTAAAAAAAGGGGGTCCCCCCCACCGCTCTGGATCTGCCATTGAGCCACTATTAACTTAAACTGATCATATTTGATTTCATCATATAAATCTAAATACATTTAGCTGCAAACTGCAGGAATCCAGTTTATCTTTAGGCAAGGATACCAATTATATTGGAAAACATTAATGATTTCAAAATTTTATTTGCACTCAATTTATAGTACTAGCATGTCCTCTTTTTATTTAAAATTTGAATTGTAAACAAATGTGATATCTTTTTACAAGTAGTTTTCATACCTTGGACGGACCTGTTATACAAAAATCTTTTGACCGCATCAATCTAAACTGACCTTATTTGCTCTTTCTTCCTGCAAATCTATATAGCTGCACAGTAATTCAGTTATAAATTTAGGTCAAGAGGGACTGTAATATACAAGTTACAGCAATATTGGAAAACAATGACCTCAAAATTTTGTTCACATGAATTTAAAGTGCTAGCTTGACCTCTTTTTATTCAAAGTATTGAATCGTAAACAAATATCAGTAGTTTTCATACTTCAGACTGAGTCGTGTACTAAAATATTTTGACCGCACCAATCTAAACTGACCTTATTTGCTCTTTCTTTCTACAAATCTGCTTAGTATATAGCTGCACAGTAATTCAGTTATAATTTTAGGTCAAGAGGGACTATAATATACAAGTTACAGCAATATTGGAAAACAATGACTTCAAAATTTTGTTTGCATGAATTTATAGTGCCAGCATATCCTCTTTTTATTCAAAGTATTGAATCGTAAACAAATATCAGTAGTTTTCATACTTCAGACTGAGTTGTGTAATACATTCGTTTGACCGCATCAACCAAAAATGACCATATTTTCTTTTTGTTTATGCAAGTCTATATAGTTGGACAGTACATCAGTTATAATTTTAGGTCAAGAGGGACTGTAGTTTATAAATAACTGCAATATTGGAAATCAACAACCACAAAAAGAAATTTGCATTGATTGAGAGTGCCATCATTTCCTACTTTTATTCAAAATATCGCATCAGAAACAAACATCAGCTAGTTTTCATACCTCAGACTGACTCATGGAACAAAAATATGTGTCTGGGCAACAACAACCCAACCATAGAGCAGACAACAACCGATCACGATGGATTGTATAATTCAAATGACAGCGTGTCCTCTTTTTATTCAAAATATTGAATTGTTAACAAATTTCAGAAGTTTCGATATACATGTATCAGACTGAGTCGTTTTAATAACAAAATTATTTAACCGCATCAACCAAAACTGAACATATGGGACCTTTTATAGCTTGTTGTTCGGTGTGAGTCAAGGCTCAGTGTTGAAGGGCGTACATTGACCTAAAATGGTTTACTTATTTTTAAATTGTTATTTGGATGGAGAGTTGTCTCATTGGCACTAACACCACATCTTCATGATCTTCCTATATCTATATATTCTTTATTATGTAAATATATATGGCTTCATTGTAAACCAATAATATTTCTAAGTCAGGACAGATATTGTATGATAAAGAGGACACCAAATTTTATCCACATCAGAGCGCCATTATTTCCTCTCTGTATCGATATTATTACTATTTAAGGAATGACTGTAATATTTTTTCTGTCTATGAAGAAAAAACATAAAAAATTTGGTGCACACTGATAAATGCGCGTAGAGGGTTTTTTAACAGTGTGCACCACATTTTTTACGTTATATACATACATGTATAATATAATAGACAGAAAAAATATTACAGTCATTTCTTATAATTTAATTCTAAATTTCATTTTAACAAAATGTTTAAACCTTGGCAAACCATAAAAAAACGTTGATGATGTTACGTTCACATGACTAACTTATGTCTATGGGTGTTGATAACAAAATAACGTCAGAAGACCCGTTACATCCAAACTTAAATTATTAAATATTGAACCGTCACAAAAGTGACTTTTAAGTCAGTAGTTCATGATGTTTTTTTTAAACAAAACTATTTAACGGCATAATCCAACACTCACATGACTGATTCATATACTTTATTTTAAAATGAAAAGAACATGTATGAGAAGTTCTCTCCTTGGACTTGGAATAGTATACTGACTATAGATCACTATACTGTTAATATATAATTTGAAGAAGGACAATGATTGGTTTTGTTTGTAGCCGAACGTCCAGTGGCAAATATTTCATTTATGTTCAGATCGAGTATATTTTTCAGACTTTCAGGACTCCCAGATATTATTCATAATCGTTATGGATAAGTTTGGCAACGAGCTAATGCAAATGTACATAGTTTTTTTTACGTTTAACAACACTGATTTCATTAATCCCTTAATCCATCCACTGGCACTGTACAATTTTCGTTTGAACATTTGTCAAAACAGAATCCTAAGTCATGAATGTAAATCCAAGGCAAACAAGGTAAATTAAGATTAAATTTCCATGAATTAAATGCAGATTTATATTTATGAAGAGACTGTTAAACACGGGGAACGAAGAAACGTAAACAATGATGTTTCATTTGCAATCTTATAAAAATATTTCTCCGATGAGTTGGATAACCTCCTATCCACTTCGATATTTGTACATGTAAATTTTGATCAGTAAAAATATAGAAAAATCCGCTATTATAAATAGTAAAGTAATTGGAACTGATTTTTTCTTCTAAATTCTAAAGTGCCCTTTCTGCAGTGACGTCATTTAGAACTGTTCTTCAGTCCTGACTGATTTGGTCAGTTCTGCTGACAGTTCTACAGTTAGAACTGATTTGGTCAGTTCTACCTAGAACAGTTTTAGACAGTTCTACCCTAGAACTGATCCTGACAGTTCTACCTAGAACTGATTTAGTCAGTTCTACCTAGAACTGATCCTGACAGTTCTACCTAGAACAGTTCTAGAGTAGAACTGTTCTAGCTAGAACTGTTCTAGGACAGGTTAGAACAGTTCTATGACAGATTATTCTGACAGTTCTAATGAGAGGTTAGAACTGATCTCCACTGTAACAACAACAAAAATCAGCAGTAGTGGCTCTTTAATTGAGGTTAAACAGGATGTCTATGGTCGGAAAATTCCACTGGCTCACATCAGAAAGTCCGCTCTTCATGATCATCTTCAATTGGGAATTTTAAACCATTATACTGACCAGGAATACAACAATCTGTCCATAGAAGACTTGAAACATCGTCATGAAAGAATAGAAGAATCTCAACCTGAAATGAAAGAAGATGCAATACATAAATTAAGAAGTATTGAGAGAACGAGATATGTTAAAATTTGGCACGACCATAGTGATATCTTAAATCACTCCTATATTTGTTTTATGGTCACATGGCTATACGATCCAGCCAATTTTCTAACGGACAAAGAATATATGGAAAAGTATCCATACAAGAAAAACATCAATATCCAATCAGCAGTTGAGAGACCAAAATTATATCTATTTTGTCGATCAGGTAATTTTAAGATAAAAATGTTAATTTCCGATAATTAACTTCTAGTAAATATTTTTTATTAAGAATTTTAAATTACAGTATTAAATTAGAGAATTGATTAATTATTTAATTTCTGTCTACACCATGCACACTACGTACTAGATTCAACTTTTAGTCGTGATACTTGTGCATTATCATAATTCATTAAGGTGGATGTGGTGTCTATAAATTATAACCCATACAAATATTGATTTTTATAATAATTTGCCAAAATGAATTTGCGTTTTAAAAAATAATAATAAAAAGAATGGGTCACAGGGCTTATTTTCAAACTACACAGTGTTCAAAATTGACATATTTTGTATAGCTTACAGATAAAGGAAGATGTGGTGTGAGTGCCAATAAGACAACTCTCCATCCAAATGACAATTTAAAAAGTAAACCATTATAGATCAATGCACGGTCTTCAACACGGAGCCTATGCATGGATAAACCAATTTTCTGCAATAAAGCGTTAACTAACCCATAGAATTTTGAGATAACATATGAGAAGATAGCTTTAATCGTATGCTTTCAGTTAAGAAAAAGGAAAAAATGGGGTCACCACACCCATTTTCTTGCTAAATTACAAAATACAATGTATGCAAGTTCCTAACACATTCTGATGTAAAAGTACCTTAATCTGAATTATCTGCCCTTGCATTTGAGTTGCCTCCCCTTGTGTGGCAAATTTGGAAAAAATATGATAAAAACATGTAATTTTCTATATTGAAATGAAAGTTCTTACACATAAATTACCTACTACTCTATAAATTTGCACATTTAATTAAAGATCTAGACCTTGTTTTCTGGTACATTTTTGTATTTCAAAATCTTAAGATGGAGGAAGACACCCTATATATCTTAAGTACAATTTAGGATCATTTCTGCTTAGTAAGTTTTGAAGAAGTCTCACAATTCTTTTATATTAAGGTGTGTCAAAGGAAGAGAGGTCTGCTGTCTTTCAGTTCCAGTAACATGCAAAATTATCTTAATACTTAAATTAAATCAACAAATTAAATGACAATAGTATCAAGGTTAATTTTAGTAAATCTAGCTGACAGAAATTGATAAATGAAACACAACATTTCACAAACCTGGAGTAATTCTCAATCTGTAATGTGTTCAATTGACATCTGGTTTGTACTTTCAACTGAAAGAAATACATAAAAAAAAATATAGAAATTAGGAAACAATGCGGTAACAAGTGTGAAGTCCCACACATATATATTTATAAAGTAGCATTTACCTAATTAAAATGCAGCAATTTATATTTCAGTTAAATAATACAACTATAAACCAAAACCTTCATTTTATGAGAAACCAATAAGGCATATATTATTAACATCATATTTTGGTATCGACTTGAATTCTGCATCTCAATACGTCATGAAATTATCTGAAATCCTTTGCAATTTAATGCTGTTGACAAAGCTTACCTACGTTTTATTTAATTTCTTCTTCTCGTGTTAATTCTCTTTTGGTTTCTTTGGTTTCTACTAAAAGTCTGAAAAAGTAATATAGTATTTGACTTATTGTTACTTATTCCATTCTTATCCGATATTTAACAACAATTTTGGAAATACAAATTTGCTTGAAGACTGTAATACAAAGTTATTGCACTAGTATTAAATAGTACTGTCAAAGTAATATGATAAAATTTAACTTGTGATGTGATCTCTCTATTATGTATTTGATGTAAAGAAAAGACTGTAATGATGGTCAATATTGAATATTTTTCAAATAGTCTCTTGAAACATTCTGCTTAAACTAAGTAACACTAGCATTAAATTGTGAAAGTATCTATAAATTTCACAAGGTAAAAATATGTTAAAATTATAACATGTATAATATAAACTATAAGAATTGGTACTCCAGTATCCCCGAATCAAGGTAATTTTTAAATTTAAAAATAAAAAAAATAATAGATCAAAGACATTATTGATCACTGGACACCTTCATCAATGAGCAAAACACAACCAGTGTACATGCATGCATGTGGTCCGCCTAACAAGCAGTTGACATGACAAATTTTGAATTATGTCAGATTTCGGGACATGTACACAAAATAAGGCAGGATTAAATATGCGAGCTTTCCACCAAGCCCTTACCTAGGGCAGTGGTGTAACAGCTCTTTATTACTGCATTTTAGGCAGCAGCGATGCTGAGAAAGTTATGTACTTGGAAACCAGGCTAAAAGATTTAGAAGCCATCAATTTGCCAATAACAGAAGGTACAGTCAAAGTCTTTGATGTGGTACGAGTCTTTAGTGGGGATGGTCCAGCACGGCAGTTTGAAGCAGGTCAGCAACGTGGAGGAAACTATCCCTGCATTTGTGGTGTAAAAGCAGCACAACATGGCAATCTCGTTAACTGCTACCACCAAGAGATCTTGGACTTGGATGGTCGAAACAGAATTGCCTTGTCAATAAACAGCCTGGAAAAACTCCAAAATGGAAACATGAATCCTTTCCAAAATCTGAAAAAAACAAGAGATTATAGATGAACTGGACAGCAGACGTGTAGACTTTTCTGCATCCAACAAAGCAGACCTTCAAGAAGAACTCACCTTAATCCTACATGGAATTGTCCGGCCTCCAGCACTGATGCTACAAAATCCAAATAAAACAGCAAAAGAATTGAACATTGGTCAGTATGAAGTTCTTGGTTGCGAACCTCTCCACGATATTACAAACCTAGTCCAAAATGTAATTACTGAATTGCCCCACCAAATTAAAGATGCAGCTGTCCAAAAACAATTTCAACATTTCACGGCGACCACAATAGGCAACAAAAACCAAATTAAAGGATCGGATGCTAGAATGTTTGCAGTCAAACTCAATAAATTTGCCAACAGCCTGTATTCCAATCAGCAACTAGATAGCAACATTATCTGAGACAACATGGGGCCAAATGACATACAAATATAAAGTAAGAAATATTTTATTTGGCAAAAGTACAAAATTGTACGGCCACGGCTTGACAAAGAATGGGACTGCCGAGAAACATAATTGGCAAGTCCCTAGTATATATAATTAAACCTTATAGTCTAATCCTTATTCCTTATTTCCACATTATTGTCCATTCCTTATTCCTTATTTCCACATTATTGCCCATTCCTTATTCCTTATTTCCACATTATTGTTCATTCCTTATTCCTTATTTCCACATAATTCTTATTCCTTATTTCCACCTTATTGTTATTCCTTATAATGTCATTTCCTTATATATCAATATAATATCCTTATTAACTTTATTGCTTCCAAAATATATCGGATGCTGGCCCTGGGAAACAGAAGCTCAGCGGATACATAATTCCATTATAAGAAGCATAATATATTTGTAGATGTTGTGTCGCTATTTTCGCCATTAAATGGTCTGAGTCTTTGTCTGAAGCCGTGACGAAGGATTGGGATTACAATGGTCGGAGTCTTTGTCTGAAGCCGTGACGAAGGATTGGGATGACAATCGGAATAAGCTACCAGTCATTTCAACCTGAAAAATAGAACAAAAACAGCAGAAAAACGAACAACATGATATAACATATTATTATATGACTATAAATTTTCTGTTTTCTCATTGGCTAAAAGCATAGGAAATCCTCTTTGATAAAACATTATATTCACCGCGGCAAAAATCACGAGAGGTTAATATAAGATTTGGAACAGCGTCCGTGTACCTAAATATAGAAACGGGGAATTCTTGTTAGCTATTTAAGGGATGTATAAATAAAATGGTTTTTAATTGAACGACTGAATAAATATCAACCAATCAGCGCTCTCGACATAAAATCGTTTCGATCTGACAGACAACAGTTACATGTTTCCGGCAACAAAGTATGGCTGGAGCAGCAGAAGTAGCTACTGGAAAACGCTTTTCATCGTTAAATAATGAGGAAATTAAGAAAATTTTGATAGAAAAGGATTCTAAAAATAAAAATCAAATCCCAAGCATAAAATAAAAACAGTCTAGGCAAAATACCATCTAACCAAGGATATATTTCACAATTTAAAAATATTAAAATGAGAACTAAAGAGTCATATAATAAAGCAATTGTTGACTTTTGATATCAGTTGATACAATGATTTATCAACCCCAGAGATGTGATATTCACCTCGACCGTTGGCCTTGGTGAATATGACATCTCTGGGGTTGATAAATCATTGTATCAACCTCATCAAAAGTCAATAATTGTATAATATAGTATTTTTAAAACACGTGTATATTAAATACATTTTAGGAGTATGTCTTTAATCTAAGTGGTGGGTGGGTGGGTTACTTTTGAAACAAACATTAGTTCATTCATACGGAACCCATTTTTTTGCGTCTTCCCTCTGGCTCTGCTGTATCGTACGAAAGAATGATGACGTCACAGTTATCAAGGTTAAAATAATTATCGTGACTCATAATACATAACAAGTTCCACCACATATGCAAAGCGAGACAACTCCCAAAACGTAAGCCCGCTTTCCTCCGATAACCGGATTTATTCTTCATAGGAATAAATCTTATTATCTTAGACAACGTGGGGCCAAATGACATACAAATATAAAGTAAGAAATATTTTATTTGGCAAAAGTACAAAATTGTACGGCCACGGCTTGACAAAGAATGGGACTGCCGAGAAACATAATTGGCAAGTCCCTAGTATATATAATTAAACCTTATAGTCCAATCCTTATTCCTTATTTCCACATTATTGTCCATTCCTTATTCCTTATTTCCACATTATTGTCCATTCCTTATTCCTTATTTCCACATTATTCTTATTCCTTATTTCCACCTTATTGTTATTCCTTATAATGTCATTTCCTTATATATCAATATAATATCCTTATTAACATTATTGCTTCCAAAATATATCGGATGCTGGCCCTGGGAAACAGAAGCTCAGCGGATACATAATTCCATTATAAGAAGTATAATATATTTGTAGATGTTGTGTCGCTATTTTCGCCACATGGTCGAATTCAGTGGCTATGCCAAAAGTTGTTGGACACTTAGTTCGACCACCGCCACAAATGCGGTAGCGACACAACACACCCGCCGTGACCGTACTTTTAAATGACCACAGATATATTTATATTTAAATTACCCTGTAATGAAATAAGAAAAAACAATTGCCCACATGAGAAGTAACGCCGTCAGATGTGAATATACCGGGCGTATTATATATTTCAGGCTATTTTATGTAACAACCTCCCATTTGCATACATAGCTAAGCGGCAAAGGTGTACATTCTTGTAGCTGCTTTATTCACGCTTATTGGTTTTTACCATATCTCCGATTCAAAATGAAACTGAATCCATTATTTCTACATGTATTCAAACCTTTAAAACACATGAACACTGGTACTTGTCACCAAAGTAAGAGAATAAGGGGACTTTAACCTTTGGTCTTTTCATATTTTTAACCAATAAATAAGACAATATTTTAGTTTAGTTTCTGTTATTTCTATACATGTACCGTGACAGCATTGAACCGTTTGGGAGAATGGGATAACAATATTAGCAGAATTTTGCAACGTGATCTTTCTTTACTGATAACAGTTAGCTGTCCTATAAACCCTTTTAATTTGTTTCAAGTGATATATAAGCAATAAATATAATTACATGCAATAAAAGTGCCTTAAGTGATTCTAAAAGTGGTGGCCAAATGATATCATAATTATACAATTTACGAAACGCTTCGAAAGCCACTAGACCTGTACACTATGTTTCTGATGTATCTACTTGATACAAATCAAAAATACTAAAAAGGAACAATTTACAGACACTGTGTCCTATCGATGTATCTACTTGATACAAATCAAAATATGCTTAATTAAAAAAACACAATTTACAGACACTATGTCCTATCAATGTATCTACTTGATACAAACTAAATTAACTTTAAAAGACACAATTTACAGACACTGTGTCCTAACAATGTATCTACTTGAAACACACTAAATTATCCTTAAAAGACACAATTTACAGACACTGTGTCCTATCAATGTATCTACTTGATACAAACTAAATTATCCTTAAAAAACTTGTCCTAACAAGGTATCTACTTGAAACACACTAAATTATCCTTAAAAGACACAATTTACAGACACTGTGTCCTATCAATGTATCTACTTGATACAAACTAAATTATTCTTAAAATACACAATTTACAGACACTGTGTTCTATCAATGTATCTACTTGATACAAACTAAATTATCATTAAAAGACACAATTTACAGACACTGTGTCCTATCAATGTATCTACTTGACACAAACTAAATTATCCTTAAAATACACAATTTACAGACACTGTGTCCTATCAATGTATCTAATTGATACAAACTAAATTATCCGTAAAAGACACAATTCACAGATACTGTGTCCTATCAATGTATCTACTTGATACAAACTAAATTATCCTTAAAAGACACAATTGACAGACACTGTGTCCTATCAATGTATCTACTTGATACAAACTAAATTATCCTTAAGAGACACAATTTACAGACACTGTGTCTTATCAATGTTTCTACTTGATACAAACTAAATTATCCTTAAAAGACATAAATTACAGACACTGTGTCCTATCAATGTATCTACTTGATACAAACTAAATTATCCTTAAAAGACACAATTTACAGACACTGTTTCCCATCAATGTATCTACTTGATATAAACTAAATTATCCTTAAAAGACACAATTTACAGACAATGTGTCCTATCGATGTATCTACTTGATATTAACTAAATTATCCTTAAAAGACACAATGTACAGACAATGTGTCCTAAACTGAATTATCCTTTAGACACAATTTACAGACACTGTGTCCTAACAATGTATCTACTTTATACAAATAAAAATATACTAATACGACACAATTTACAGACACCGTGTCCTTTCAAAATATTCTCTTGATACAAACTAAATTATCCTAAAAAGACACAATTTACAGACACTATGTCCTAACAATGGATCTACTTGATACAACCTAGATTATCCTGAAAAGACACAATTTACAGACACTGTGTCCTACCAAAATATCTACTGGATACAAACTAAGACATAATTTACAGACACTGTGTCATAACAATGTATCCGCTTGATACAAACTAAATTATCCAAAAAAAGCACAATTTACAGACACTGTGTAAATATTCGTCCTGATAGATATGCCTGAAATATTTGCCACTGGACGTTAATCAACCAACAATCAATCAATCCTATTTAAATATCTACTTGGCACAGATAAAATTTATGGTCTAATAAATTATCTAAATTAATAAAATATATTGGAATATCCGTTAACAAGCATTGTAATAGTAATTTCAAACAGAAACTAGAAGATTTCTACAAAAATAAAATTTGAACCATCTAAGATAAAAGATGGAAGCTGTGGTTAACTTTTTATTTATCACTAAATTAAGAATAAGTGCACACTCATTAGCAATAGAAACTGGTAGGTATGCAAGACCACAAATACCCTCTAATGAGAGATTTTGTAAATTTTGCACAGGAAAAAATTAAAATGAGATTCATTTCTTGATTGAATGTCCGCAATATAACAAAATCGGGTCTAAATATAAAATCAATGATATTAATTCAAATAATTTGGATGAAAATTTTTCCAAAATGTTAAATCCTATGTCTAAAAAAGGATAAAGATCTATTTGTTTGTATATTGAAGAAGCTTTTCATTTGAGAGACCACCGTACCGTTTCATCAGATAATAATCTTTTATAGTTGTTCGTGCATATACACATAATTTTTATATCTTATATAGGTGATTGTGTGTTTTAAGTAAATTTATGAAAATTTAAAATAACAAATTAATGTTGTATAAGTTTATTGTATCAATATCAGTTTATAATGTAATGTCTTTCCTACTGTTATGAAAGATTGTATCAGAGTTGAGCCGTCCTTCGATAATGCATGCTGTTAAATTGTATAGTATACACCATTGTTTGCCATACAACTTTACGAGCAGTCAAGCCAACTGCATAACTTGTGTCAAGTTTGACGACTGTTTATTTTAAATAGCAACCAAAGAAAAGTTATCTAGTATGTGAAACATAACTTGTTTGTCCCTCAATTTGAACTTAAATAATATAACTATGGCCAGTATTGGAACAAGTTCTAAAGACAAACAAAAATATCATATCTTTCATAAATTATCCATTCGTGAACCAGTCTCATATTTAGGGACCCTACAATTTATGGCAGGATGAGGACCATTGCATCTCAAACATTTGAATGTATCGACATTGTGGTAACATACATGCACCTATGTTATTGAACTCGTAAAACATTTCCTGTTAGTGTTAACCATATTAACCCCATAACTAGGTGCATTTGGCTGCACTGTATGAATATATAACAGCCAAAGTTATTGGTCAACAGTAGCCCATGACTTAGCTGGATTTCTATCTCTCTTTAGACGAAACTGTTGATTATAGTCCTTCGAACCTGGCCTAATATTGAACGACTTGCACCCAACTTAACCGAATACATACATGTTAAAATATTTTGTGTATCTTCTAAATGTACACCAACATAAATACTTATGTAAATAAGGAAAGCATCGATCCATGTGTTAATATCAGTAATCTTTTTACATGGTTTAGTTTGGATAATCAGCTGTCCATTTGTATCTACAGTTAGAGACTTGATTGCTCTGTGCCTGAATTTGTATTAAAGCAATATACCTAAATCTACATATTCACCATTAATTATTTTGTTCTGACTTTTTGAAACATTTACACATAGATTATCATGTACACTAGTTATTGGCAAACTATTAGAACTTTGTGTTATACCTTATTCGATTGTTGCCTTTCATTGACTGAGTCAGGATATGTATAATAAACAGTAGCTGGAGAGTGAATAAGGGCATTGACAATCTGAACAACTTCATTTCTAAGTTCTGGAGTCATACATGTAGCTAAAACTTGCATAGAAGTATGCTGTCCAACGACAGTGCTAGATCTGTTTCCCACGGTGTTGGTACGTCCATCTGCTGTCCCCTTTGGCTGCATAAGGAATTTAAGAGGACCTTTGTGACATACGTACTGTTTTCCCCATTTCCATAAGATGTTTGGTTTTTAAAACTGAAAAATTACTACAATAATATTAGTGAAACGATCGTTGAAAAGTTATAATAGATACACAACTCGTCTAAACATCAACCCAACAATGTTAGATCTGTAAATTTGCTTTCGCAAATTATTTATTTTAATTTTTATAAACTTCATACATTCATCATTATTGGTTTCTCTTTAAACTGCTTGCTGTGTAGCAGATGAAACATTTCATATAACGATAGTTTTAAAATCGCAGACGTCCATGCAACACGTGTCTTTAAAACCATGTGCGCAATTTTTAACTGAAAATGAAATTACGGGTCTGTTAAAATTTCTATTTTGTGAAATATAATTCATGATTTTCACTGAATTAAACCAACAATTAAAATTTACAATGAAATATTTAGAAACTCTTTACAGAAGAAACAACAAAATACATAAAATCGTTAACACTATTTTATACTGGATCAAAACCATATGCTTTTTCTATCTTTCAAACTTTCCGAACCTTTTCAGTAAAATAAGATTTTTGAAAGACATCCATTTCATATATCAAATCAAAGAAATAAAATTAACTTTTGAAACAAACATTAGTTCATTCATACGGAACTCATTTTTTTGCGTCTTCCCTCTGGCTCTGCTGTATCGTACGTGGTAAAGAAAGAATGATGACGTCACAGTTATCAAGGTTATTAATAAAATAATTATCGTGACTCATAATACATAACAAGTTCCACCACATATGCAAAGCGGGACAACTCCCAAAACGTAAGCCCACTTTCCTCCGATAACCGGATTTATTCTTCATAGGAATAAATCTTATTATGCAACTTATTAATTCCATTACTGATATTGTCCATATCTGCTACAGTCCTTATGAATCAAGATCACCTAAAACCATCCTGAGGCTTTACAATTTGCCATCATGAGTAGGACTGTATTTGGTATACCTTCTAAAATGACAGCTAGAAAATTCTTTGGTAGCCACTTCCATAGTTTAACCATCCATGCACCGGAATGTTTCAGAATCTTCAATTTAAAATATATTGTGACAGAGCAAGAGGAGAGATGTTTTGGTGACTTACGGAGAGTGTCAGAAACAACATCTAACAGACAAGCAGGCCAGGACAAATTGTGTACAATGCAATTATGCGTGTGACAACACAACAACAAACAGGATTCTAGTATTAGCAAACAGGCCAGACTTCTTCCACCACGACCAAGAACAACATTTTCTGCAGACCTGATTAAAAACCGGTCTGTCTTAGTATCTGCTCATCTCAAAAGGATTTCAGATTTTATGATCTGTGGCAAGGATGTGTGGTGGATGTGGGAAGGTGGCAATGTCGTCTTTATGTCAAGATGTAATGGGTTTGAAACCCTTATATACTACCCATTTTGTAAAGTTTCCTCAGAGAAGGTATTGTCAAAAATCTGGTTGGTTATATACGTATAGTATACGTTTGCGGCTTGTGGCGTTTTTCTTGTTTTTTGAAGTTGTGCTCTGCATAGATTAAAATCTAATAATCTCTAAAAATCTAAAACACCGACTCAATCATAGAATGAGTCTTTGTCAGGGCTTTATCGTAATAACAAACAAAAATTTTGCAAAAATTCGATATAGTACACCCTTTTAATTGAATTATCTATACATTTAAGTTTGCACTGCATGCTATGATTTCAAACCACAGTCTACATCTGTTGGGAACGTTGCCCTGAACGGGACGGAATGAAACCCGTACGTTCGATGAGGCGAAAGACCTTAATCTTAGCTACCTGAGTAGTCCTTTTTCTGTCCTCTTCAGGGATGAATGACAAAAGGGGGGTGTTAGTAATAACATTTAAAAAAAAGAGCTTTATAATCATCCCATTTACATTTTATTAAACGTGTGTGGGTCCCACGTCAGGTACGTTGTCGTGAAAGGTCGTTTATCATATTTAAACGTCTAGCCCCCCCCCCCCCCTCCCCCCTTTTTTTTCTCATTGTCAAGACCCTCTCATCTCCTTATATTCACGCAGTACTTAATTTTCCATGTGCACTAATTGCTGACAAAAATGTCATATAAATTGGATAGACTAAGCACTGCGAGTGTTTCTTTGCCTCAAGTGTAGTGGATTGATTTGATTGTTTTTGCTTAACGTCCAGTGGCAAATATTCCATGCAAATTAAAGCCATTGTGTTAGAAATTCACATCAAGTCTAGTTAAACATTACCTTTTATTTGTATTTTTGTGAGAGAAGAAGAGAAAAAAAACCACGAATGATATAGAATTGCACACACGCACTTGCTTCAAATGTGTTTTCTAAAATAAAACCACTATGCAATCTTAAGCATTGATGACTATTTCGACTTAAGTTACAACAAAGTGGCATTTATTTGATAGCCAAATTATCTGATCCCGACTTGACTGTGATGAGAAAAAGCAACATATTACATGGTAGAGCACACTGGTTCCCGAAAAGTGGATCATAGTATAAGAACAGGTACTTCCGATTTGGGCAACAAGGCAAACACATCATACTTTCAAATATTTATTTCATTATTCACGTGAAACTTCCGTCACGGGTTCTACCGTCACCCTGTAACGTGGAGCCTTTCAATTTGTATCAATTCATTGCCCATTGTCTTTTACTTTTGCACAAAGTAACAGCTACTCGTAGGAACTACATTTTGTCTACAATGTGTACTACTAGTTTTCTGCAGACACATACGGGGGTAAATTCAGTAAATAAACATACGTCATCAGGGACCGCCCATTTAGGGGAGAGCTTTCTGTATAACACTGAAGTTATATGCTCTTCTGATTGGCAGATAATGTTTGTAATAAATATTTTTTTGAACTAGAGTTGAAAAAAAAAAAAATATATATGCTGAATGTACTAATTTGTTTCCCTTCAGGGTTGAAAAGTAATGGGGGTCAGTATAGGAATTCAGTGCGAATGTACATTGTTTGTAAACAAGGCCATGTGAATGCCCAAAAATGCCGCATGACCCTATGTTTTTATTGTTGCAAAAGATAGGGCTACATTTGTACTTGCATGAATGATATATGAAAGATTTTAATTTCTAAAGGTAAAATCAGGTATAAATTTATTCCCACACATAGATTAGCATTAAAGTCAATGGGAGATTTTTTTTACTGAATTTACCCCTACAAGTAAGCAAAAACTAAACGAAGAGACAAATGATCAAACGGATAGAAAAAAAACACTCCGCCACGGCTTTCTGGATTAATTCTTTTTTCATATCAACAATAGTCAGACAATTTTTTTGAAACTCCACCACTTGCACGTGGACAGAAGTGAATATTTTCACACTGAGATTCTCCTAAAACAATACAACAAACAAAACACAGCGAATTTCATACTGTTCAGTTTTGAGTTGTTGGTTTGATTGATGTATACACTGCATCTCCTATGATTCATATGACTGTTTTATGCGTCAACAACGTTGTTGCTCATTTACTAAACAGTGAAGGTATTTCGCCTTTTATAGCTGATGTTTATCATTTGAAAATCTATTTCAAGGTATCCCCCTTTTCTTCATAAAATAATTTAAACCAAAACAAATGCAAAAAGCAAAAAACACTAAAAAATTGTTTTCCAAACGTTACTCGTAACAAAACAAACTTCGTCTTTCAGAGGTAAGCATACGATGTAATGGGTTTGAAACCCTTATATACTACCCATTTTGTAAAGTTTCCTCAGAGAAGGTATTGGCAAAAATCTGGTTGGTTATATACGTATAGTATACGTTTGCGGCTTGTGGCGTTTTTCTTGTTTTTTGAAGTTGTGCTCTGCATAGATTAAAATCTAATAATCTCTAAAAATCTAAAACACCGACTCAATCATAGAATGAGTCTTTGTCAGGGCTTTATCGTAATAACAAACAAAAATTTTGCAAAAATTCGATATAGTACACCCTTTTAATTGAATTATCTATACATTTAAGTTTGCACTGCATGCTATGATTTCAAACCACAGTCTACATCTGTTGGGAACGTTGCCCTGAACGGGACGGAATGAAACCCGTACGTTCGATGAGGCGAAAGACCTTAATCTTAGCTACCTGAGTAGTCCTTTTTCTGTCCTCTTCAGGGATGAATGACAAAAGGGGGGTGTTAGTAATAACATTTAAAAAAAAAGAGCTTTATAATCATCCCATTTACATTTTATTAAACGTGTGTGGGTCCCACGTCAGGTACGTTGTCGTGAAAGGTCGTTTATCATATTTAAACGTCTAGCCCCCCCCCCCCCTCCCCCCTTTTTTTTCTCATTGTCAAGACCCTCTCATCTCCTTATATTCACGCAGTACTTAATTTTCCATGTGCACTAATTGCTGACAAAAATGTCATATAAATTGGATAGACTAAGCACTGCGAGTGTTTCTTTGCCTCAAGTGTAGTGGATTGATTTGATTGTTTTTGCTTAACGTCCAGTGGCAAATATTCCATGCAAATTAAAGCCATTGTGTTAGAAATTCACCTCAAGTCTAGTTAAACATTACCTTTTATTTGTATTTTTGTGAGAGAAGAAGAGAAAAAAAAAACACGAATGATATAGAATTGCACACACGCACTTGCTTCAAATGTGTTTTCTAAAATAAAACCACTATGCAATCTTAAGCATTGATGACTATTTCGACTTAAGTTACAACAAAGTGGCATTTATTTGATAGCCAAATTATCTGATCCCGACTTGACTGTGATGAGAAAAAGCAACATATTACATGGTAGAGCACACTGGTTCCCGAAAAGTGGATCATAGTATAAGAACAGGTACTTCCGATTTGGGCAACAAGGCAAACACATCATACTTTCAAATATTTATTTCATTATTCACGTGAAACTTCCGTCACGGGTTCTACCGTCACCCTGTAACGTGGAGCCTTTCAATTTGTATCAATTCATTGCCCATTGTCTTTTACTTTTGCACAAAGTAACAGCTACTCGTAGGAACTACATTTTGTCTACAATGTGTACTACTAGTTTTCTGCAGACACATACGGGGGTAAATTCAGTAAATAAACATACGTCATCAGGGACCGCCCATTTAGGGGAGAGCTTTCTGTATAACACTGAAGTTATATGCTCTTCTGATTGGCAGATAATGTTTGTAATAAATATTTTTTTGAACTAGAGTTGAAAAAAAAATAAATATATATGCTGAATGTACTAATTTGTTTCCCTTCAGGGTTGAAAAGTAATGGGGGTCAGTATAGGAATTCAGTGCGAATGTACATTGTTTGTAAACAAGGCCATGTGAATGCCCAAAAATGCCGCATGACCCTATGTTTTTATTGTTGCAAAAGATAGGGCTACATTTGTACTTGCATGAATGATATATGAAAGATTTTAATTTCTAAAGGTAAAATCAGGTATAAATTTATTCCCACACATAGATTAGCATTAAAGTCAATGGGAGATTTTTTTTACTGAATTTACCCCTACAAGTAAGCAAAAACTAAACGAAGAGACAAATGATCAAACGGATAGAAAAAAAACACTCCGCCACGGCTTTCTGGATTAATTCTTTTTTCATATCAACAATAGTCAGACAATTTTTTTGAAACTCCACCACTTGCACGTGGACAGAAGTGAATATTTTCACACTGAGATTCTCCTAAAACAATACAACAAACAAAACACAGCGAATTTCATACCGTTCAGTTTTGAGTTGTTGGTTTGATTGATGTATACACTGCATCTCCTATGATTCATATGACTGTTTTATGCGTCAACAACGTTGTTGCTCATTTACTAAACAGTGAAGGTATTTCGCCTTTTATAGCTGATGTTTATCATTTGAAAATCTATTTCAAGGTATCCCCCTTTTCTTCATAAAATAATTTAAACCAAAACAAATGCAAAAAGCAAAAAACACTAAAAAATTGTTTTCCAAACGTTACTCGTAACAAAACAAACTTCGTCTTTCAGAGGTAAGCATACGATGTAATGGGTTTGAAACCCTTATATACTACCCATTTTGTAAAGTTTCCTCAGAGAAGGTATTGGCAAAAATCTGGTTGGTTATATACGTATAGTATACGTTTGCGGCTTGTGGCGTTTTTCTTGTTTTTTGAAGTTGTGCTCTGCATAGATTAAAATCTAATAATCTCTAAAAATCTAAAACACCGACTCAATCATAGAATGAGTCTTTGTCAGGGCTTTATCGTAATAACAAACAAAAATTTTGCAAAAATTCGATATAGTACACCCTTTTAATTGAATTATCTATACATTTAAGTTTGCACTGCATGCTATGATTTCAAACCACAGTCTACATCTGTTGGGAACGTTGCCCTGAACGGGACGGAATGAAACCCGTACGTTCGATGAGGCGAAAGACCTTAATCTTAGCTACCTGAGTAGTCCTTTTTCTGTCCTCTTCAGGGATGAATGACAAAAGGGGGGTGTTAGTAATAACATTTAAAAAAAAGAGCTTTATAATCATCCCATTTACATTTTATTAAACGTGTGTGGGTCCCACGTCAGGTACGTTGTCGTGAAAGGTCGTTTATCATATTTAAACGTCTAGCCCCCCCCTCCCCCCTTTTTTTTCTCATTGTCAAGACCCTCTCATCTCCTTATATTCACGCAGTACTTAATTTTCCATGTGCACTAATTGCTGACAAAAATGTCATATAAATTGGATAGACTAAGCACTGTGAGTGTTTCTTTGCCTCAAGTGTAGTGGATTGATTTGATTGTTTTTGCTTAACGTCCAGTGGCAAATATTCCATGCAAATTAAAGCCATTGTGTTAGAAATTCACCTCAAGTCTAGTTAAACATTACCTTTTATTTGTATTTTTGTGAGAGAAGAAGAGAAAAAAAAACACGAATGATATAGAATTGCACACACGCACTTGCTTCAAATGTGTTTTCTAAAATAAAACCACTATGCAATCTTAAGCATTGATGACTATTTCGACTTAAGTTACAACAAAGTGGCATTTATTTGATAGCCAAATTATCTGATCCCGACTTGACTGTGATGAGAAAAAGCAACATATTACATGGTAGAGCACACTGGTTCCCGAAAAGTGGATCATAGTATAAGAACAGGTACTTCCGATTTGGGCAACAAGGCAAACACATCATACTTTCAAATATTTATTTCATTATTCAAGTGAAACTTCCGTCACGGGTTCTACCGTCACCCTGTAACGTGGAGCCTTTCAATTTGTATCAATTCATTGCCCATTGTCTTTTACTTTTGCACAAAGTAACAGCTACTCGTAGGAACTACATTTTGTCTACAATGTGTACTACTAGTTTTCTGCAGACACATACGGGGGTAAATTCAGTAAATAAACATACGTCATCAGGGACCGCCCATTTAGGGGAGAGCTTTCTGTATAACACTGAAGTTATATGCTCTTCTGATTGGCAGATAATGTTTGTAATAAATATTTTTTTGGTAGATGGATCAAAACTAGAGTTGAAAAAAAAAAAAAATATATATGCTGAATGTACTAATTTGTTTCCCTTCAGGGTTGAAAAGTAATGGGGGTCAGTATAGGAATTCAGTGCGAATGTACATTGTTTGTAAACAAGGCCATGTGAATGCCCAAAAATGCCGCATGACCCTATGTTTTTATTGTTGCAAAAGATAGGGCTACATTTGTACTTGCATGAATGATATATGAAAGATTTTAATTTCTAAAGGTAAAATCAGGTATAAATTTATTCCCACACATAGATTAGCATTAAAGTCAATGGGAGATTTTTTTTACTGAATTTACCCCTACAAGTAAGCAAAAACTAAACGAAGAGACAAATGATCAAACGGATAGAAAAAAAACACTCCGCCACGGCTTTCTGGATTAATTCTTTTTTCATATCAACAATAGTCAGACAATTTTTTTGAAACTCCACCACTTGCACGTGGACAGAAGTGAATATTTTCACACTGAGATTCTCCTAAAACAATACAACAAACAAAACACAGCGAATTTCATACTGTTCAGTTTTGAGTTGTTGGTTTGATTGATGTATACACTGCATCTCCTATGATTCATATGACTGTTTTATGCGTCAACAACGTTGTTGCTCATTTACTAAACAGTGAAGGTATTTCGCCTTTTATAGCTGATGTTTATCATTTGAAAATCTATTTCAAGGTATCCCCCTTTTCTTCATAAAATAATTTAAACCAAAACAAATGCAAAAAGCAAAAAACACTAAAAAATTGTTTTCCAAACGTTACTCGTAACAAAACAAACTTCGTCTTTCAGAGGTAAGCATACGATGTAATGGGTTTGAAACCCTTATATACTACCCATTTTGTAAAGTTTCCTCAGAGAAGGTATTGGCAAAAATCTGGTTGGTTATATACGTATAGTATACGTTTGCGGCTTGTGGCGTTTTTCTTGTTTTTTGAAGTTGTGCTCTGCATAGATTAAAATCTAATAATCTCTAAAAATCTAAAACACCGACTCAATCATAGAATGAGTCTTTGTCAGAGCTTTATCGTAATAACAAACAAAAATTTTGCAAAAATTCGATATAGTACACCCTTTTAATTGAATTATCTATACATTTAAGTTTGCACTGCATGCTATGATTTCAAACCACAGTCTACATCTGTTGGGAACGTTGCCCTGAACGGGACGGAATGAAACCCGTACGTTCGATGAGGCGAAAGACCTTAATCTTAGCTACCTGAGTAGTCCTTTTTCTGTCCTCTTCAGGGATGAATGACAAAAGGGGGGTGTTAGTAATAACATTTAAAAAAAAGAGCTTTATAATCATCCCATTTACATTTTATTAAACGTGTGTGGGTCCCACGTCAGGTACGTTGTCGTGAAAGGTCGTTTATCATATTTAAACGTCTAGCCCCCCCCCCTCCCCCCTTTTTTTCTCATTGTCAAGACCCTCTCATCTCCTTATATTCACGCAGTACTTAATTTTCCATGTGCACTAATTGCTGACAAAAATGTCATATAAATTGGATAGACTAAGCACTGCGAGTGTTTCTTTGCCTCAAGTGTAGTGGATTGATTTGATTGTTTTTGCTTAACGTCCAGTGGCAAATATTCCATGCAAATTAAAGCCATTGTGTTAGAAATTCACCTCAAGTCTAGTTAAACATTACCTTTTATTTGTATTTTTGTGAGAGAAGAAGAGAAAAAAAAACACGAATGATATAGAATTGCACACACGCACTTGCTTCAAATGTGTTTTCTAAAATAAAACCACTATGCAATCTTAAGCATTGATGACTATTTCGACTTAAGTTACAACAAAGTGGCATTTATTTGATAGCCAAATTATCTGATCCCGACTTGACTGTGATGAGAAAAAGCAACATATTACATGGTAGAGCACACTGGTTCCCGAAAAGTGGATCATAGTATAAGAACAGGTACTTCCGATTTGGGCAACAAGGCAAACACATCATACTTTCAAATATTTATTTCATTATTCACGTGAAACTTCCGTCACGGGTTCTACCGTCACCCTGTAACGTGGAGCCTTTCAATTTGTATCAATTCATTGCCCATTGTCTTTTACTTTTGCACAAAGTAACAGCTACTCGTAGGAACTACATTTTGTCTACAATGTGTACTACTAGTTTTCTGCAGACACATACGGGGGTAAATTCAGTAAATAAACATACGTCATCAGGGACCGCCCATTTAGGGGAGAGCTTTCTGTATAACACTGAAGTTATATGCTCTTCTGATTGGCAGATAATGTTTGTAATAAATATTTTTTTGGTAGATGGATCAAAACTAGAGTTGAAAAAAATAAAAAATATATATGCTGAATGTACTAATTTGTTTCCCTTCAGGGTTGAAAAGTAATGGGGGTCAGTATAGGAATTCAGTGCGAATGTACATTGTTTGTAAACAAGGCCATGTGAATGCCCAAAAATGCCGCATGACCCTATGTTTTTATTGTTGCAAAAGATAGGGCTACATTTGTACTTGCATGAATGATATATGAAAGATTTTAATTTCTAAAGGTAAAATCAGGTATAAATTTATTCCCACACATAGATTAGCATTAAAGTCAATGGGAGATTTTTTTTACTGAATTTACCCCTACAAGTAAGCAAAAACTAAACGAAGAGACAAATGATCAAACGGATAGAAAAAAAACACTCCGCCACGGCTTTCTGGATTAATTCTTTTTTCATATCAACAATAGTCAGACAATTTTTTTGAAACTCCACCACTTGCACGTGGACAGAAGTGAATATTTTCACACTGAGATTCTCCTAAAACAATACAACAAACAAAACACAGCGAATTTCATACTGTTCAGTTTTGAGTTGTTGGTTTGATTGATGTATACACTGCATCTCCTATGATTCATATGACTGTTTTATGCGTCAACAACGTTGTTGCTCATTTACTAAACAGTGAAGGTATTTCGCCTTTTATAGCTGATGTTTATCATTTGAAAATCTATTTCAAGGTATCCCCCTTTTCTTCATAAAATAATTTAAACCAAAACAAATGCAAAAAGCAAAAAACACTAAAAAATTGTTTTCCAAACGTTACTCGTAACAAAACAAACTTCGTCTTTCAGAGGTAAGCATACGATGTAATGGGTTTGAAACCCTTATATACTACCCATTTTGTAAAGTTTCCTCAGAGAAGGTATTGGCAAAAATCTGGTTGGTTATATACGTATAGTATACGTTTGCGGCTTGTGGCGTTTTTCTTGTTTTTTGAAGTTGTGCTCTGCATAGATTAAAATCTAATAATCTCTAAAAATCTAAAACACCGACTCAATCATAGAATGAGTCTTTGTCAGGGCTTTATCGTAATAACAAACAAAAATTTTGCAAAAATTCGATATAGTACACCCTTTTAATTGAATTATCTATACATTTAAGTTTGCACTGCATGCTATGATTTCAAACCACAGTCTACATCTGTTGGGAACGTTGCCCTGAACGGGACGGAATGAAACCCGTACGTTCGATGAGGCGAAAGACCTTAATCTTAGCTACCTGAGTAGTCCTTTTTCTGTCCTCTTCAGGGATGAATGACAAAAGGGGGGTGTTAGTAATAACATTTAAAAAAAAGAGCTTTATAATCATCCCATTTACATTTTATTAAACGTGTGTGGGTCCCACGTCAGGTACGTTGTCGTGAAAGGTCGTTTATCATATTTAAACGTCTAGCCCCCCCCCCCCCCCTCCCCCCTTTTTTTCTCATTGTCAAGACCCTCTCATCTCCTTATATTCACGCAATACTTAATTTTCCATGTGCACTAATTGCTGACAAAAATGTCATATAAATTGGATAGACTAAGCACTGCGAGTGTTTCTTTGCCTCAAGTGTAGTGGATTGATTTGATTGTTTTTGCTTAACGTCCAGTGGCAAATATTCCATGCAAATTAAAGCCATTGTGTTAGAAATTCACCTCAAGTCTAGTTAAACATTACCTTTTATTTGTATTTTTGTGAGAGAAGAAGAGAAAAAAAAACACGAATGATATAGAATTGCACACACGCACTTGCTTCAAATGTGTTTTCTAAAATAAAACCACTATGCAATCTTAAGCATTGATGACTATTTCGACTTAAGTTACAACAAAGTGGCATTTATTTGATAGCCAAATTATCTGATCCCGACTTGACTGTGATGAGAAAAAGCAACATATTACATGGTAGAGCACACTGGTTCCCGAAAAGTGGATCATAGTATAAGAACAGGTACTTCCGATTTGGGCAACAAGGCAAACACATCATACTTTCAAATATTTATTTCATTATTCACGTGAAACTTCCGTCACGGGTTCTACCGTCACCCTGTAACGTGGAGCCTTTCAATTTGTATCAATTCATTGCCCATTGTCTTTTACTTTTGCACAAAGTAACAGCTACTCGTAGGAACTACATTTTGTCTACAATGTGTACTACTAGTTTTCTGCAGACACATACGGGGGTAAATTCAGTAAATAAACATACGTCATCAGGGACCGCCCATTTAGGGGAGAGCTTTCTGTATAACACTGAAGTTATATGCTCTTCTGATTGGCAGATAATGTTTGTAATAAATATTTTTTTGGTAGATGGATCAAAACTAGAGTTGAAAAAAAAAAAATATATATGCTGAATGTACTAATTTGTTTCCCTTCAGGGTTGAAAAGTAATGGGGGTCAGTATAGGAATTCAGTGCGAATGTACATTGTTTGTAAACAAGGCCATGTGAATGCCCAAAAATGCCGCATGACCCTATGTTTTTATTGTTGCAAAAGATAGGGCTACATTTGTACTTGCATGAATGATATATGAAAGATTTTAATTTCTAAAGGTAAAATCAGGTATAAATTTATTCCCACACATAGATTAGCATTAAAGTCAATGGGAGATTTTTTTTACTGAATTTACCCCTACAAGTAAGCAAAAACTAAACGAAGAGACAAATGATCAAACGGATAGAAAAAAAACACTCCGCCACGGCTTTCTGGATTAATTCTTTTTTCATATCAACAATAGTCAGACAATTTTTTTGAAACTCCACCACTTGCACGTGGACAGAAGTGAATATTTTCACACTGAGATTCTCCTAAAACAATACAACAAACAAAACACAGCGAATTTCATACTGTTCAGTTTTGAGTTGTTGGTTTGATTGATGTATACACTGCATCTCCTATGATTCATATGACTGTTTTATGCGTCAACAACGTTGTTGCTCATTTACTAAACAGTGAAGGTATTTCGCCTTTTATAGCTGATGTTTATCATTTGAAAATCTATTTCAAGGTATCCCCCTTTTCTTCATAAAATAATTTAAACCAAAACAAATGCAAAAAGCAAAAAACACTAAAAAATTGTTTTCCAAACGTTACTCGTAACAAAACAAACTTCGTCTTTCAGAGGTAAGCATACGATGTAATGGGTTTGAAACCCTTATATACTACCCATTTTGTAAAGTTTCCTCAGAGAAGGTATTGGCAAAAATCTGGTTGGTTATATACGTATAGTATACGTTTGCGGCTTGTGGCGTTTTTCTTGTTTTTTGAAGTTGTGCTCTGCATAGATTAAAATCTAATAATCTCTAAAAATCTAAAACACCGACTCAATCATAGAATGAGTCTTTGTCAGGGCTTTATCGTAATAACAAACAAAAATTTTGCAAAAATTCGATATAGTACACCCTTTTAATTGAATTATCTATACATTTAAGTTTGCACTGCATGCTATGATTTCAAACCACAGTCTACATCTGTTGGGAACGTTGCCCTGAACGGGACGGAATGAAACCCGTACGTTCGATGAGGCGAAAGACCTTAATCTTAGCTACCTGAGTAGTCCTTTTTCTGTCCTCTTCAGGGATGAATGACAAAAGGGGGGTGTTAGTAATAACATTTAAAAAAAAGAGCTTTATAATCATCCCATTTACATTTTATTAAACGTGTGTGGGTCCCACGTCAGGTACGTTGTCGTGAAAGGTCGTTTATCATATTTAAACGTCTAGCCCCCCCCCCCCCCCCCTCCCCCCTTTTTTTCTCATTGTCAAGACCCTCTCATCTCCTTATATTCACGCAGTACTTAATTTTCCATGTGCACTAATTGCTGACAAAAATGTCATATAAATTGGATAGACTAAGCACTGCGAGTGTTTCTTTGCCTCAAGTGTAGTGGATTGATTTGATTGTTTTTGCTTAACGTCCAGTGGCAAATATTCCATGCAAATTAAAGCCATTGTGTTAGAAATTCACCTCAAGTCTAGTTAAACATTACCTTTTATTTGTATTTTTGTGAGAGAAGAAGAAAAAAAAAAACACGAATGATATAGAATTGCACACACGCACTTGCTTCAAATGTGTTTTCTAAAATAAAACCACTATGCAATCTTAAGCATTGATGACTATTTCGACTTAAGTTACAACAAAGTGGCATTTATTTGATAGCCAAATTATCTGATCCCGACTTGACTGTGATGAGAAAAAGCAACATATTACATGGTAGAGCACACTGGTTCCCGAAAAGTGGATCATAGTATAAGAACAGGTACTTCCGATTTGGGCAACAAGGCAAACACATCATACTTTCAAATATTTATTTCATTATTCACGTGAAACTTCCGTCACGGGTTCTACCGTCACCCTGTAACGTGGAGCCTTTCAATTTGTATCAATTCATTGCCCATTGTCTTTTACTTTTGCACAAAGTAACAGCTACTCGTAGGAACTACATTTTGTCTACAATGTGTACTACTAGTTTTCTGCAGACACATACGGGGGTAAATTCAGTAAATAAACATACGTCATCAGGGACCGCCCATTTAGGGGAGAGCTTTCTGTATAACACTGAAGTTATATGCTCTTCTGATTGGCAGATAATGTTTGTAATAAATATTTTTTTGAACTAGAGTTGAAAAAAAAAAAAATATATATGCTGAATGTACTAATTTGTTTCCCTTCAGGGTTGAAAAGTAATGGGGGTCAGTATAGGAATTCAGTGCGAATGTACATTGTTTGTAAACAAGGCCATGTGAATGCCCAAAAATGCCGCATGACCCTATGTTTTTATTGTTGCAAAAGATAGGGCTACATTTGTACTTGCATGAATGATATATGAAAAATTTTAATTTCTAAAGGTAAAATCAGGTATAAATTTATTCCCACACATAGATTAGCATTAAAGTCAATGGGAGATTTTTTTTACTGAATTTACCCCTACAAGTAAGCAAAAACTAAACGAAGAGACAAATGATCAAACGGATAGAAAAAAAACACTCCGCCACGGCTTTCTGGATTAATTCTTTTTTCATATCAACAATAGTCAGACAATTTTTTTGAAACTCCACCACTTGCACGTGGACAGAAGTGAATATTTTCACACTGAGATTCTCCTAAAACAATACAACAAACAAAACACAGCGAATTTCATACCGTTCAGTTTTGAGTTGTTGGTTTGATTGATGTATACACTGCATCTCCTATGATTCATATGACTGTTTTATGCGTCAACAACGTTGTTGCTCATTTACTAAACAGTGAAGGTATTTCGCCTTTTATAGCTGATGTTTATCATTTGAAAATCTATTTCAAGGTATCCCCCTTTTCTTCATAAAATAATTTAAACCAAAACAAATGCAAAAAGCAAAAAACACTAAAAAATTGTTTTCCAAACGTTACTCGTAACAAAACAAACTTCGTCTTTCAGAGGTAAGCATACGATGTAATGGGTTTGAAACCCTTATATACTACCCATTTTGTAAAGTTTCCTCAGAGAAGGTATTGGCAAAAATCTGGTTGGTTATATACGTATAGTATACGTTTGCGGCTTGTGGCGTTTTTCTTGTTTTTTGAAGTTGTGCTCTGCATAGATTAAAATCTAATAATCTCTAAAAATCTAAAACACCGACTCAATCATAGAATGAGTCTTTGTCAGGGCTTTATCGTAATAACAAACAAAAATTTTGCAAAAATTCGATATAGTACACCCTTTTAATTGAATTATCTATACATTTAAGTTTGCACTGCATGCTATGATTTCAAACCACAGTCTACATCTGTTGGGAACGTTGCCCTGAACGGGACGGAATGAAACCCGTACGTTCGATGAGGCGAAAGACCTTAATCTTAGCTACCTGAGTAGTCCTTTTTCTGTCCTCTTCAGGGATGAATGACAAAAGGGGGGTGTTAGTAATAACATTTAAAAAAAAGAGCTTTATAATCATCCCATTTACATTTTATTAAACGTGTGTGGGTCCCACGTCAGGTACGTTGTCGTGAAAGGTCGTTTATCATATTTAAACGTCTAGCCCCCCCTCCCCCCTTTTTTTTCTCATTGTCAAGACCCTCTCATCTCCTTATATTCACGCAGTACTTAATTTTCCATGTGCACTAATTGCTGACAAAAATGTCATATAAATTGGATAGACTAAGCACTGTGAGTGTTTCTTTGCCTCAAGTGTAGTGGATTGATTTGATTGTTTTTGCTTAACGTCCAGTGGCAAATATTCCATGCAAATTAAAGCCATTGTGTTAGAAATTCACCTCAAGTCTAGTTAAACATTACCTTTTATTTGTATTTTTGTGAGAGAAGAAGAGAAAAAAAAACACGAATGATATAGAATTGCACACACGCACTTGCTTCAAATGTGTTTTCTAAAATAAAACCACTATGCAATCTTAAGCATTGATGACTATTTCGACTTAAGTTACAACAAAGTGGCATTTATTTGATAGCCAAATTAGCTGATCCCGACTTGACTGTGATGAGAAAAAGCAACATATTACATGGTAGAGCACACTGGTTCCCGAAAAGTGGATCATAGTATAAGAACAGGTACTTCCGATTTGGGCAACAAAGCAAACACATCATACTTTCAAATATTTATTTCATTATTCACGTGAAACTTCCGTCACGGGTTCTACCGTCACCCTGTAACGTGGAGCCTTTCAATTTGTATCAATTCATTGCCCATTGTCTTTTACTTTTGCACAAAGTAACAGCTACTCGTAGGAACTACATTTTGTCTACAATGTGTACTACTAGTTTTCTGCAGACACATACGGGGGTAAATTCAGTAAATAAACATACGTCATCAGGGACCGCCCATTTAGGGGAGAGCTTTCTGTATAACACTGAAGTTATATGCTCTTCTGATTGGCAGATAATGTTTGTAATAAATATTTTTTTGGTAGATGGATCAAAACTAGAGTTGAAAAAAAAAAAAATATATATGCTGAATGTACTAATTTGTTTCCCTTCAGGGTTGAAAAGTAATGGGGGTCAGTATAGGAATTCAGTGCGAATGTACATTGTTTGTAAACAAGGCCATGTGAATGCCCAAAAATGCCGCATGACCCTATGTTTTTATTGTTGCAAAAGATAGGGCTACATTTGTACTTGCATGAATGATATATGAAAGATTTTAATTTCTAAAGGTAAAATCAGGTATAAATTTATTCCCACACATAGATTAGCATTAAAGTCAATGGGAGATTTTTTTTACTGAATTTACCCCTACAAGTAAGCAAAAACTAAACGAAGAGACAAATGATCAAACGGATAGAAAAAAAACACTCCGCCACGGCTTTCTGGATTAATTCTTTTTTCATATCAACAATAGTCAGACAATTTTTTTGAAACTCCACCACTTGCACGTGGACAGAAGTGAATATTTTCACACTGAGATTCTCCTAAAACAATACAACAAACAAAACACAGCGAATTTCATACTGTTCAGTTTTGAGTTGTTGGTTTGATTGATGTATACACTGCATCTCCTATGATTCATATGACTGTTTTATGCGTCAACAACGTTGTTGCTCATTTACTAAACAGTGAAGGTATTTCGCCTTTTATAGCTGATGTTTATCATTTGAAAATCTATTTCAAGGTATCCCCCTTTTCTTCATAAAATAATTTAAACCAAAACAAATGCAAAAAGCAAAAAACACTAAAAAATTGTTTTCCAAACGTTACTCGTAACAAAACAAACTTCGTCTTTCAGAGGTAAGCATACGATGTAATGGGTTTGAAACCCTTATATACTACCCATTTTGTAAAGTTTCCTCAGAGAAGGTATTGGCAAAAATCTGGTTGGTTATATACGTATAGTATACGTTTGCGGCTTGTGGCGTTTTTCTTGTTTTTTGAAGTTGTGCTCTGCATAGATTAAAATCTAATAATCTCTAAAAATCTAAAACACCGACTCAATCATAGAATGAGTCTTTGTCAGGGCTTTATCGTAATAACAAACAAAAATTTTGCAAAAATTCGATATAGTACACCCTTTTAATTGAATTATCTATACATTTAAGTTTGCACTGCATGCTATGATTTCAAACCACAGTCTACATCTGTTGGGAACGTTGCCCTGAACGGGACGGAATGAAACCCGTACGTTCGATGAGGCGAAAGACCTTAATCTTAGCTACCTGAGTAGTCCTTTTTCTGTCCTCTTCAGGGATGAATGACAAAAGGGGGGTGTTAGTAATAACATTTAAAAAAAAGAGCTTTATAATCATCCCATTTACATTTTATTAAACGTGTGTGGGTCCCACGTCAGGTACGTTGTCGTGAAAGGTCGTTTATCATATTTAAACGTCTAGCCCCCCCCCCCCCCCTCCCCCCTTTTTTTCTCATTGTCAAGACCCTCTCATCTCCTTATATTCACGCAGTACTTAATTTTCCATGTGCACTAATTGCTGACAAAAATGTCATATAAATTGGATAGACTAAGCACTGCGAGTGTTTCTTTGCCTCAAGTGTAGTGGATTGATTTGATTGTTTTTGCTTAACGTCCAGTGGCAAATATTCCATGCAAATTAAAGCCATTGTGTTAGAAATTCACCTCAAGTCTAGTTAAACATTACCTTTTATTTGTATTTTTGTGAGAGAAGAAGAGAAAAAAAAACACGAATGATATAGAATTGCACACACGCACTTGCTTCAAATGTGTTTTCTAAAATAAAACCACTATGCAATCTTAAGCATTGATGACTATTTCGACTTAAGTTACAACAAAGTGGCATTTATTTGATAGCCAAATTATCTGATCCCGACTTGACTGTGATGAGAAAAAGCAACATATTACATGGTAGAGCACACTGGTTCCCGAAAAGTGGATCATAGTATAAGAACAGGTACTTCCGATTTGGGCAACAAGGCAAACACATCATACTTTCAAATATTTATTTCATTATTCACGTGAAACTTCCGTCACGGGTTCTACCGTCACCCTGTAACGTGGAGCCTTTCAATTTGTATCAATTCATTGCCCATTGTCTTTTACTTTTGCACAAAGTAACAGCTACTCGTAGGAACTACATTTTGTCTACAATGTGTACTACTAGTTTTCTGCAGACACATACGGGGGTAAATTCAGTAAATAAACATACGTCATCAGGGACCGCCCATTTAGGGGAGAGCTTTCTGTATAACACTGAAGTTATATGCTCTTCTGATTGGCAGATAATGTTTGTAATAAATATTTTTTTGAACTAGAGTTGAAAAAAAAATAAATATATATGCTGAATGTACTAACTTGTTTCCCTTCAGGGTTGAAAAGTAATGGGGGTCAGTATAGGAATTCAGTGCGAATGTACATTGTTTGTAAACAAGGCCATGTGAATGCCCAAAAATGCCGCATGACCCTATGTTTTTATTGTTGCAAAAGATAGGGCTACATTTGTACTTGCATGAATGATATATGAAAGATTTTAATTTCTAAAGGTAAAATCAGGTATAAATTTATTCCCACACATAGATTAGCATTAAAGTCAATGGGAGATTTTTTTTACTGAATTTACCCCTACAAGTAAGCAAAAACTAAACGAAGAGACAAATGATCAAACGGATAGAAAAAAAACACTCCGCCACGGCTTTCTGGATTAATTCTTTTTTCATATCAACAATAGTCAGACAATTTTTTTGAAACTCCACCACTTGCACGTGGACAGAAGTGAATATTTTCACACTGAGATTCTCCTAAAACAATACAACAAACAAAACACAGCGAATTTCATACTGTTCAGTTTTGAGTTGTTGGTTTGATTGATGTATACACTGCATCTCCTATGATTCATATGACTGTTTTATGCGTCAACAACGTTGTTGCTCATTTACTAAACAGTGAAGGTATTTCGCCTTTTATAGCTGATGTTTATCATTTGAAAATCTATTTCAAGGTATCCCCCTTTTCTTCATAAAATAATTTAAACCAAAACAAATGCAAAAAGCAAAAAACACTAAAAAATTGTTTTCCAAACGTTACTCGTAACAAAACAAACTTCGTCTTTCAGAGGTAAGCATACGATGTAATGGGTTTGAAACCCTTATATACTACCCATTTTGTAAAGTTTCCTCAGAGAAGGTATTGGCAAAAATCTGGTTGGTTATATACGTATAGTATACGTTTGCGGCTTGTGGCGTTTTTCTTGTTTTTTGAAGTTGTGCTCTGCATAGATTAAAATCTAATAATCTCTAAAAATCTAAAACACCGACTCAATCATAGAATGAGTCTTTGTCAGGGCTTTATCGTAATAACAAACAAAAATTTTGCAAAAATTCGATATAGTACACCCTTTTAATTGAATTATCTATACATTTAAGTTTGCACTGCATGCTATGATTTCAAACCACAGTCTACATCTGTTGGGAACGTTGCCCTGAACGGGACGGAATGAAACCCGTACGTTCGATGAGGCGAAAGACCTTAATCTTAGCTACCTGAGTAGTCCTTTTTCTGTCCTCTTCAGGGATGAATGACAAAAGGGGGGTGTTAGTAATAACATTTAAAAAAAAAGAGCTTTATAATCATCCCATTTACATTTTATTAAACGTGTGTGGGTCCCACGTCAGGTACGTTGTCGTGAAAGGTCGTTTATCATATTTAAACGTCTAGCCCCCCCCCCCCCCCCTCCCCCCTTTTTTTTCTCATTGTCAAGACCCTCTCATCTCCTTATATTCACGCAGTACTTAATTTTCCATGTGCACTAATTGCTGACAAAAATGTCATATAAATTGGATAGACTAAGCACTGCGAGTGTTTCTTTGCCTCAAGTGTAGTGGATTGATTTGATTGTTTTTGCTTAACGTCCAGTGGCAAATATTCCATGCAAATTAAAGCCATTGTGTTAGAAATTCACCTCAAGTCTAGTTAAACATTACCTTTTATTTGTATTTTTGTGAGAGAAGAAGAGAAAAAAAAAACACGAATGATATAGAATTGCACACACGCACTTGCTTCAAATGTGTTTTCTAAAATAAAACCACTATGCAATCTTAAGCATTGATGACTATTTCGACTTAAGTTACAACAAAGTGGCATTTATTTGATAGCCAAATTATCTGATCCCGACTTGACTGTGATGAGAAAAAGCAACATATTACATGGTAGAGCACACTGGTTCCCGAAAAGTGGATCATAGTATAAGAACAGGTACTTCCGATTTGGGCAACAAGGCAAACACATCATACTTTCAAATATTTATTTCATTATTCACGTGAAACTTCCGTCACGGGTTCTACCGTCACCCTGTAACGTGGAGCCTTTCAATTTGTATCAATTCATTGCCCATTGTCTTTTACTTTTGCACAAAGTAACAGCTACTCGTAGGAACTACATTTTGTCTACAATGTGTACTACTAGTTTTCTGCAGACACATACGGGGGTAAATTCAGTAAATAAACATACGTCATCAGGGACCGCCCATTTAGGGGAGAGCTTTCTGTATAACACTGAAGTTATATGCTCTTCTGATTGGCAGATAATGTTTGTAATAAATATTTTTTTGAACTAGAGTTGAAAAAAAAATAAATATATATGCTGAATGTACTAATTTGTTTCCCTTCAGGGTTGAAAAGTAATGGGGGTCAGTATAGGAATTCAGTGCGAATGTACATTGTTTGTAAACAAGGCCATGTGAATGCCCAAAAATGCCGCATGACCCTATGTTTTTATTGTTGCAAAAGATAGGGCTACATTTGTACTTGCATGAATGATATATGAAAGATTTTAATTTCTAAAGGTAAAATCAGGTATAAATTTATTCCCACACATAGATTAGCATTAAAGTCAATGGGAGATTTTTTTTACTGAATTTACCCCTACAAGTAAGCAAAAACTAAACGAAGAGACAAATGATCAAACGGATAGAAAAAAAACACTCCGCCACGGCTTTCTGGATTAATTCTTTTTTCATATCAACAATAGTCAGACAATTTTTTTGAAACTCCACCACTTGCACGTGGACAGAAGTGAATATTTTCACACTGAGATTCTCCTAAAACAATACAACAAACAAAACACAGCGAATTTCATACTGTTCAGTTTTGAGTTGTTGGTTTGATTGATGTATACACTGCATCTCCTATGATTCATATGACTGTTTTATGCGTCAACAACGTTGTTGCTCATTTACTAAACAGTGAAGGTATTTCGCCTTTTATAGCTGATGTTTATCATTTGAAAATCTATTTCAAGGTATCCCCCTTTTCTTCATAAAATAATTTAAACCAAAACAAATGCAAAAAGCAAAAAACACTAAAAAATTGTTTTCCAAACGTTACTCGTAACAAAACAAACTTCGTCTTTCAGAGGTAAGCATACGATGTAATGGGTTTGAAACCCTTATATACTACCCATTTTGTAAAGTTTCCTCAGAGAAGGTATTGGCAAAAATCTGGTTGGTTATATACGTATAGTATACGTTTGCGGCTTGTGGCGTTTTTCTTGTTTTTTGAAGTTGTGCTCTGCATAGATTAAAATCTAATAATCTCTAAAAATCTAAAACACCGACTCAATCATAGAATGAGTCTTTGTCAGAGCTTTATCGTAATAACAAACAAAAATTTTGCAAAAATTCGATATAGTACACCCTTTTAATTGAATTATCTATACATTTAAGTTTGCACTGCATGCTATGATTTCAAACCACAGTCTACATCTGTTGGGAACGTTGCCCTGAACGGGACGGAATGAAACCCGTACGTTCGATGAGGCGAAAGACCTTAATCTTAGCTACCTGAGTAGTCCTTTTTCTGTCCTCTTCAGGGATGAATGACAAAAGGGGGGTGTTAGTAATAACATTTAAAAAAAAGAGCTTTATAATCATCCCATTTACATTTTATTAAACGTGTGTGGGTCCCACGTCAGGTACGTTGTCGTGAAAGGTCGTTTATCATATTTAAACGTCTAGCCCCCCCCCCCCCCCCTCCCCCCTTTTTTTCTCATTGTCAAGACCCTCTCATCTCCTTATATTCACGCAGTACTTAATTTTCCATGTGCACTAATTGCTGACAAAAATGTCATATAAATTGGATAGACTAAGCACTGCGAGTGTTTCTTTGCCTCAAGTGTAGTGGATTGATTTGATTGTTTTTGCTTAACGTCCAGTGGCAAATATTCCATGCAAATTAAAGCCATTGTGTTAGAAATTCACCTCAAGTCTAGTTAAACATTACCTTTTATTTGTATTTTTGTGAGAGAAGAAGAGAAAAAAAAACACGAATGATATAGAATTGCACACACGCACTTGCTTCAAATGTGTTTTCTAAAATAAAACCACTATGCAATCTTAAGCATTGATGACTATTTCGACTTAAGTTACAACAAAGTGGCATTTATTTGATAGCCAAATTATCTGATCCCGACTTGACTGTGATGAGAAAAAGCAACATATTACATGGTAGAGCACACTGGTTCCCGAAAAGTGGATCATAGTATAAGAACAGGTACTTCCGATTTGGGCAACAAGGCAAACACATCATACTTTCAAATATTTATTTCATTATTCACGTGAAACTTCCGTCACGGGTTCTACCGTCACCCTGTAACGTGGAGCCTTTCAATTTGTATCAATTCATTGCCCATTGTCTTTTACTTTTGCACAAAGTAACAGCTACTCGTAGGAACTACATTTTGTCTACAATGTGTACTACTAGTTTTCTGCAGACACATACGGGGGTAAATTCAGTAAATAAACATACGTCATCAGGGACCGCCCATTTAGGGGAGAGCTTTCTGTATAACACTGAAGTTATATGCTCTTCTGATTGGCAGATAATGTTTGTAATAAATATTTTTTTGAACTAGAGTTGAAAAAAAAATAAATATATATGCTGAATGTACTAATTTGTTTCCCTTCAGGGTTGAAAAGTAATGGGGGTCAGTATAGGAATTCAGTGCGAATGTACATTGTTTGTAAACAAGGCCATGTGAATGCCCAAAAATGCCGCATGACCCTATGTTTTTATTGTTGCAAAAGATAGGGCTACATTTGTACTTGCATGAATGATATATGAAAAATTTTAATTTCTAAAGGTAAAATCAGGTATAAATTTATTCCCACACATAGATTAGCATTAAAGTCAATGGGAGATTTTTTTTACTGAATTTACCCCTACAAGTAAGCAAAAACTAAACGAAGAGACAAATGATCAAACGGATAGAAAAAAAACACTCCGCCACGGCTTTCTGGATTAATTCTTTTTTCATATCAACAATAGTCAGACAATTTTTTTGAAACTCCACCACTTGCACGTGGACAGAAGTGAATATTTTCACACTGAGATTCTCCTAAAACAATACAACAAACAAAACACAGCGAATTTCATACCGTTCAGTTTTGAGTTGTTGGTTTGATTGATGTATACACTGCATCTCCTATGATTCATATGACTGTTTTATGCGTCAACAACGTTGTTGCTCATTTACTAAACAGTGAAGGTATTTCGCCTTTTATAGCTGATGTTTATCATTTGAAAATCTATTTCAAGGTATCCCCCTTTTCTTCATAAAATAATTTAAACCAAAACAAATGCAAAAAGCAAAAAACACTAAAAAATTGTTTTCCAAACGTTACTCGTAACAAAACAAACTTCGTCTTTCAGAGGTAAGCATACGATGTAATGGGTTTGAAACCCTTATATACTACCCATTTTGTAAAGTTTCCTCAGAGAAGGTATTGGCAAAAATCTGGTTGGTTATATACGTATAGTATACGTTTGCGGCTTGTGGCGTTTTTCTTGTTTTTTGAAGTTGTGCTCTGCATAGATTAAAATCTAATAATCTCTAAAAATCTAAAACACCGACTCAATCATAGAATGAGTCTTTGTCAGGGCTTTATCGTAATAACAAACAAAAATTTTGCAAAAATTCGATATAGTACACCCTTTTAATTGAATTATCTATACATTTAAGTTTGCACTGCATGCTATGATTTCAAACCACAGTCTACATCTGTTGGGAACGTTGCCCTGAACGGGACGGAATGAAACCCGTACGTTCGATGAGGCGAAAGACCTTAATCTTAGCTACCTGAGTAGTCCTTTTTCTGTCCTCTTCAGGGATGAATGACAAAAGGGGGGTGTTAGTAATAACATTTAAAAAAAAGAGCTTTATAATCATCCCATTTACATTTTATTAAACGTGTGTGGGTCCCACGTCAGGTACGTTGTCGTGAAAGGTCGTTTATCATATTTAAACGTCTAGCCCCCCCCTCCCCCCTTTTTTTTCTCATTGTCAAGACCCTCTCATCTCCTTATATTCACGCAGTACTTAATTTTCCATGTGCACTAATTGCTGACAAAAATGTCATATAAATTGGATAGACTAAGCACTGTGAGTGTTTCTTTGCCTCAAGTGTAGTGGATTGATTTGATTGTTTTTGCTTAACGTCCAGTGGCAAATATTCCATGCAAATTAAAGCCATTGTGTTAGAAATTCACCTCAAGTCTAGTTAAACATTACCTTTTATTTGTATTTTTGTGAGAGAAGAAGAGAAAAAAAAACCACGAATGATATAGAATTGCACACACGCACTTGCTTCAAATGTGTTTTCTAAAATAAAACCACTATGCAATCTTAAGCATTGATGACTATTTCGACTTAAGTTACAACAAAGTGGCATTTATTTGATAGCCAAATTATCTGATCCCGACTTGACTGTGATGAGAAAAAGCAACATATTACATGGTAGAGCACACTGGTTCCCGAAAAGTGGATCATAGTATAAGAACAGGTACTTCCGATTTGGGCAACAAGGCAAACACATCATACTTTCAAATATTTATTTCATTATTCACGTGAAACTTCCGTCACGGGTTCTACCGTCACCCTGTAACGTGGAGCCTTTCAATTTGTATCAATTCATTGCCTATTGTCTTTTACTTTTGCACAAAGTAACAGCTACTCGTAGGAACTACATTTTGTCTACAATGTGTACTACTAGTTTTCTGCAGACACATACGGGGGTAAATTCAGTAAATAAACATACGTCATCAGGGACCGCCCATTTAGGGGAGAGCTTTCTGTATAACACTGAAGTTATATGCTCTTCTGATTGGCAGATAATGTTTGTAATAAATATTTTTTTGGTAGATGGATCAAAACTAGAGTTGAAAAAAAAAAAAATATATATGCTGAATGTACTAATTTGTTTCCCTTCAGGGTTGAAAAGTAATGGGGGTCAGTATAGGAATTCAGTGCGAATGTACATTGTTTGTAAACAAGGCCATGTGAATGCCCAAAAATGCCGCATGACCCTATGTTTTTATTGTTGCAAAAGATAGGGCTACATTTGTACTTGCATGAATGATATATGAAAAATTTTAATTTCTAAAGGTAAAATCAGGTATAAATTTATTCCCACACATAGATTAGCATTAAAGTCAATGGGAGATTTTTTTTACTGAATTTACCCCTACAAGTAAGCAAAAACTAAACGAAGAGACAAATGATCAAACGGATAGAAAAAAAACACTCCGCCACGGCTTTCTGGATTAATTCTTTTTTCATATCAACAATAGTCAGACAATTTTTTTGAAACTCCACCACTTGCACGTGGACAGAAGTGAATATTTTCACACTGAGATTCTCCTAAAACAATACAACAAACAAAACACAGCGAATTTCATACCGTTCAGTTTTGAGTTGTTGGTTTGATTGATGTATACACTGCATCTCCTATGATTCATATGACTGTTTTATGCGTCAACAACGTTGTTGCTCATTTACTAAACAGTGAAGGTATTTCGCCTTTTATAGCTGATGTTTATCATTTGAAAATCTATTTCAAGGTATCCCCCTTTTCTTCATAAAATAATTTAAACCAAAACAAATGCAAAAAGCAAAAAACACTAAAAAATTGTTTTCCAAACGTTACTCGTAACAAAACAAACTTCGTCTTTCAGAGGTAAGCATACGATGTAATGGGTTTGAAACCCTTATATACTACCCATTTTGTAAAGTTTCCTCAGAGAAGGTATTGGCAAAAATCTGGTTGGTTATATACGTATAGTATACGTTTGCGGCTTGTGGCGTTTTTCTTGTTTTTTGAAGTTGTGCTCTGCATAGATTAAAATCTAATAATCTCTAAAAATCTAAAACACCGACTCAATCATAGAATGAGTCTTTGTCAGGGCTTTATCGTAATAACAAACAAAAATTTTGCAAAAATTCGATATAGTACACCCTTTTAATTGAATTATCTATACATTTAAGTTTGCACTGCATGCTATGATTTCAAACCACAGTCTACATCTGTTGGGAACGTTGCCCTGAACGGGACGGAATGAAACCCGTACGTTCGATGAGGCGAAAGACCTTAATCTTAGCTACCTGAGTAGTCCTTTTTCTGTCCTCTTCAGGGATGAATGACAAAAGGGGGGTGTTAGTAATAACATTTAAAAAAAAGAGCTTTATAATCATCCCATTTACATTTTATTAAACGTGTGTGGGTCCCACGTCAGGTACGTTGTCGTGAAAGGTCGTTTATCATATTTAAACGTCTAGCCCCCCCCTCCCCCCTTTTTTTTCTCATTGTCAAGACCCTCTCATCTCCTTATATTCACGCAGTACTTAATTTTCCATGTGCACTAATTGCTGACAAAAATGTCATATAAATTGGATAGACTAAGCACTGTGAGTGTTTCTTTGCCTCAAGTGTAGTGGATTGATTTGATTGTTTTTGCTTAACGTCCAGTGGCAAATATTCCATGCAAATTAAAGCCATTGTGTTAGAAATTCACCTCAAGTCTAGTTAAACATTACCTTTTATTTGTATTTTTGTGAGAGAAGAAGAGAAAAAAAACCACGAATGATATAGAATTGCACACACGCACTTGCTTCAAATGTGTTTTCTAAAATAAAACCACTATGCAATCTTAAGCATTGATGACTATTTCGACTTAAGTTACAACAAAGTGGCATTTATTTGATAGCCAAATTATCTGATCCCGACTTGACTGTGATGAGAAAAAGCCACATATTACATGGTAGAGCACACTGGTTCCCGAAAAGTGGATCATAGTATAAGAACAGGTACTTCCGATTTGGGCAACAAGGCAAACACATCATACTTTCAAATATTTATTTCATTATTCACGTGAAACTTCCGTCACGGGTTCTACCGTCACCCTGTAACGTGGAGCCTTTCAATTTGTATCAATTCATTGCCTATTGTCTTTTACTTTTGCACAAAGTAACAGCTACTCGTAGGAACTACATTTTGTCTACAATGTGTACTACTAGTTTTCTGCAGACACATACGGGGGTAAATTCAGTAAATAAACATACGTCATCAGGGACCGCCCATTTAGGGGAGAGCTTTCTGTATAACACTGAAGTTATATGCTCTTCTGATTGGCAGATAATGTTTGTAATAAATATTTTTTTGGTAGATGGATCAAAACTAGAGTTGAAAAAAAAAAAAATATATATGCTGAATGTACTAATTTGTTTCCCTTCAGGGTTGAAAAGTAATGGGGGTCAGTATAGGAATTCAGTGCGAATGTACATTGTTTGTAAACAAGGCCATGTGAATGCCCAAAAATGCCGCATGACCCTATGTTTTTATTGTTGCAAAAGATAGGGCTACATTTGTACTTGCATGAATGATATATGAAAGATTTTAATTTCTAAAGGTAAAATCAGGTATAAATTTATTCCCACACATAGATTAGCATTAAAGTCAATGGGAGATTTTTTTTACTGAATTTACCCCTACAAGTAAGCAAAAACTAAACGAAGAGACAAATGATCAAACGGATAGAAAAAAAACACTCCGCCACGGCTTTCTGGATTAATTCTTTTTTCATATCAACAATAGTCAGACAATTTTTTTGAAACTCCACCACTTGCACGTGGACAGAAGTGAATATTTTCACACTGAGATTCTCCTAAAACAATACAACAAACAAAACACAGCGAATTTCATACTGTTCAGTTTTGAGTTGTTGGTTTGATTGATGTATACACTGCATCTCCTATGATTCATATGACTGTTTTATGCGTCAACAACGTTGTTGCTCATTTACTAAACAGTGAAGGTATTTCGCCTTTTATAGCTGATGTTTATCATTTGAAAATCTATTTCAAGGTATCCCCCTTTTCTTCATAAAATAATTTAAACCAAAACAAATGCAAAAAGCAAAAAACACTAAAAAATTGTTTTCCAAACGTTACTCGTAACAAAACAAACTTCGTCTTTCAGAGGTAAGCATACGATGTAATGGGTTTGAAACCCTTATATACTACCCATTTTGTAAAGTTTCCTCAGAGAAGGTATTGGCAAAAATCTGGTTGGTTATATACGTATAGTATACGTTTGCGGCTTGTGGCGTTTTTCTTGTTTTTTGAAGTTGTGCTCTGCATAGATTAAAATCTAATAATCTCTAAAAATCTAAAACACCGACTCAATCATAGAATGAGTCTTTGTCAGGGCTTTATCGTAATAACAAACAAAAATTTTGCAAAAATTCGATATAGTACACCCTTTTAATTGAATTATCTATACATTTAAGTTTGCACTGCATGCTATGATTTCAAACCACAGTCTACATCTGTTGGGAACGTTGCCCTGAACGGGACGGAATGAAACCCGTACGTTCGATGAGGCGAAAGACCTTAATCTTAGCTACCTGAGTAGTCCTTTTTCTGTCCTCTTCAGGGATGAATGACAAAAGGGGGGTGTTAGTAATAACATTTAAAAAAAAGAGCTTTATAATCATCCCATTTACATTTTATTAAACGTGTGTGGGTCCCACGTCAGGTACGTTGTCGTGAAAGGTCGTTTATCATATTTAAACGTCTAGCCCCCCCCCCCCCTCCCCCCTTTTTTTCTCATTGTCAAGACCCTCTCATCTCCTTATATTCACGCAGTACTTAATTTTCCATGTGCACTAATTGCTGACAAAAATGTCATATAAATTGGATAGACTAAGCACTGCGAGTGTTTCTTTGCCTCAAGTGTAGTGGATTGATTTGATTGTTTTTGCTTAACGTCCAGTGGCAAATATTCCATGCAAATTAAAGCCATTGTGTTAGAAATTCACCTCAAGTCTAGTTAAACATTACCTTTTATTTGTATTTTTGTGAGAGAAGAAGAGAAAAAAAACCACGAATGATATAGAATTGCACACACGCACTTGCTTCAAATGTGTTTTCTAAAATAAAACCACTATGCAATCTTAAGCATTGATGACTATTTCGACTTAAGTTACAACAAAGTGGCATTTATTTGATAGCCAAATTATCTGATCCCGACTTGACTGTGATGAGAAAAAGCAACATATTACATGGTAGAGCACACTGGTTCCCGAAAAGTGGATCATAGTATAAGAACAGGTACTTCCGATTTGGGCAACAAGGCAAACACATCATACTTTCAAATATTTATTTCATTATTCACGTGAAACTTCCGTCACGGGTTCTACCGTCACCCTGTAACGTGGAGCCTTTCAATTTGTATCAATTCATTGCCCATTGTCTTTTACTTTTGCACAAAGTAACAGCTACTCGTAGGAACTACATTTTGTCTACAATGTGTACTACTAGTTTTCTGCAGACACATACGGGGGTAAATTCAGTAAATAAACATACGTCATCAGGGACCGCCCATTTAGGGGAGAGCTTTCTGTATAACACTGAAGTTATATGCTCTTCTGATTGGCAGATAATGTTTGTAATAAATATTTTTTTGGTAGATGGATCAAAACTAGAGTTGAAAAAAAAAAAAATATATATGCTGAATGTACTAATTTGTTTCCCTTCAGGGTTGAAAAGTAATGGGGGTCAGTATAGGAATTCAGTGCGAATGTACATTGTTTGTAAACAAGGCCATGTGAATGCCCAAAAATGCCGCATGACCCTATGTTTTTATTGTTGCAAAAGATAGGGCTACATTTGTACTTGCATGAATGATATATGAAAAATTTTAATTTCTAAAGGTAAAATCAGGTATAAATTTATTCCCACACATAGATTAGCATTAAAGTCAATGGGAGATTTTTTTTACTGAATTTACCCCTACAAGTAAGCAAAAACTAAACGAAGAGACAAATGATCAAACGGATAGAAAAAAAACACTCCGCCACGGCTTTCTGGATTAATTCTTTTTTCATATCAACAATAGTCAGACAATTTTTTTGAAACTCCACCACAGAAGTGAATATTTTCACACTGAGATTCTCCTAAAACAATACAACAAACAAAACACAGCGAATTTCATACCGTTCAGTTTTGAGTTGTTGGTTTGATTGATGTATACACTGCATCTCCTATGATTCATATGACTGTTTTATGCGTCAACAACGTTGTTGCTCATTTACTAAACAGTGAAGGTATTTCGCCTTTTATAGCTGATGTTTATCATTTGAAAATCTATTTCAAGATATCCCCCTTTTCTTCATAAAATAATTTAAACCAAAACAAATGCAAAAAGCAAAAAACACTAAAAAATTGTTTTCCAAACGTTACTCGTAACAAAACAAGCTTCGTCTTTCAGAGGTAAGCATACGATGTAATGGGTTTGAAACCCTTATATACTACCCATTTTGTAAAGTTTCCTCAGAGAAGGTATTGGCAAAAATCTGGTTGGTTATATACGTATAGTATACGTTTGCGGCTTGTGGCGTTTTTCTTGTTTTTTGAAGTTGTGCTCTGCATAGATTAAAATCTAATAATCTCTAAAAATCTAAAACACCGACTCAATCATAGAATGAGTCTTTGTCAGGGCTTTATCGTAATAACAAACAAAAATTTTGCAAAAATTCGATATAGTACACCCTTTTAATTGAATTATCTATACATTTAAGTTTGCACTGCATGCTATGATTTTAAACCACAGTCTACATCTGTTGGGAACGTTGCCCTGAACGGGACGGAATGAAACCCGTACGTTCGATGAGGCGAAAGACCTTAATCTTAGCTACCTGAGTAGTCCTTTTTCTGTCCTCTTCAGGGATGAATGACAAAAGGGGGGTGTTAGTAATAACATTTAAAAAAAAAAGAGCTTTATAATCATCCCATTTACATTTTATTAAACGTGTGTGGGTCCCACGTCAGGTACGTTGTCGTGAAAGGTCGTTTATCATATTTAAACGTCTAGCCCCCCCCCCTTTTTTCTCATTGTCAAGACCCTCTCATCTCCTTATATTCACGCAGTACTTAATTTTCCATGTGCACTAATTGCTGACAAAAATGTCATATAAATTGGATAGACTAAGCACTGCGAGTGTTTCTTTGCCTCAAGTGTAGTGGATTGATTTGATTGTTTTTGCTTAACGTCCAGTGGCAAATATTCCATGCAAATTAAAGCCATTGTGTTAGAAATTCACCTCAAGTCTAGTTAAACATTACCTTTTATTTGTATTTTTGTGAGAGAAGAAGAGAAAAAAAACACGAATGATATAGAATTGCACACACGCACTTGCTTCAAATGTGTTTTCTAAAATAAAACCACTATGCAATCTTAAGCATTGATGACTATTTCGACTTAAGTTACAACAAAGTGGCATTTATTTGATAGCCAAATTATCTGATCCCGACTTGACTGTGATGAGAAAAAGCAACATATTACATGGTAGAGCACACTGGTTCCCGAAAAGTGGATCATAGTATAAGAACAGGTACTTCCGATTTGGGCAACAAGGCAAACACATCATACTTTCAAATATTTATTTCATTATTCACGTGAAACTTCCGTCACGGGTTCTACCGTCACCCTGTAACGTGGAGCCTTTCAATTTGTATCAATTCATTGCTCATTGTCTTTTACTTTTGCACAAAGTAACAGCTACTCGTAGGAACTACATTTTGTCTACAATGTGTACTACTAGTTTTCTGCAGACACATACGGGGGTAAATTCAGTAAATAAACATACGTCATCAGGGACCGCCCATTTAGGGGAGAGCTTTCTGTATAACACTGAAGTTATATGCTCTTCTGATTGGCAGATACTGTTTGTAATAAATATTTTTTTGGTAGATGGATCAAAACTAGAGTTGAAAAAAAAAAAAATATATATATATGCTGAATGTACTAATTTGTTTCCCTTCAGGGTTGAAAAGTAATGGGGGTCAGTATAGGAATTCAGTGCGAATGTACATTGTTTGTAAACAAGGCCATGTGAATGCCCAAAAAATGCCGCATGACCCTATGTTTTTATTGTTGCAAAAGATAGGGCTACATTTGTACTTGCATGAATGATATATGAAAGATTTTAATTTCTAAAGGTAAAATCAGGTATAAATTTATTCCCACACATAGATTAGCATTAAAGTCAATGGGAGATTTTTTTTACTGAATTTACCCCTACAAGTAAGCAAAAACTAAACGAAAAGACAAATGATCAAACAGATAGAAAAAAACACTCCGCCACGGCTTTCTGGATTAATTCTTTTTTCATATCAACAATAGTCAGACAATTTTTTTGAAACTCCACCACTTGCACGTGGACAGAAGTGAATATTTTCACACTGAGATTCTCCTAAAACAATACAACAAACAAAACACAGCGAATTTCATACCGTTCAGTTTTGAGTTGTTGGTTTGATTGATGTATACACTGCATCTCCTATGATTCATATGACTGTTTTATGCGTCAACAACGTTGTTGCTCATTTACTAAACAGTGAAGGTATTTCGCCTTTTATAGCTGATGTTTATCATTTGAAAATCTATTTCAAGGTATCCCCCTTTTCTTCATAAAATAATTTAAACCAAAACAAATGCAAAAAGCAAAAAACACTAAAAAATTGTTTTCCAAACGTTACTCGTAACAAAACAAGCTTCGTCTTTCAGAGGTAAGCATACGATGTAATGGGTTTGAAACCCTTATATACTACCCATTTTGTAAAGTTTCCTCAGAGAAGGTATTGGCAAAAATCTGGTTGGTTATATACGTATAGTATACGTTTGCGGCTTGTGGCGTTTTTCTTGTTTTTTGAAGTTGTGCTCTGCATAGATTAAAATCTAATAATCTCTAAAAATCTAAAACACCGACTCAATCATAGAATGAGTCTTTGTCAGGGCTTTATCGTAATAACAAACAAAAATTTTGCAAAAATTCGATATAGTACACCCTTTTAATTGAATTATCTATACATTTAAGTTTGCACTGCATGCTATGATTTCAAACCACAGTCTACATCTGTTGGGAACGTTGCCCTGAACGGGACGGAATGAAACCCGTACGTTCGATGAGGCGAAAGACCTTAATCTTAGCTACCTGAGTAGTCCTTTTTCTGTCCTCTTCAGGGATGAATGACAAAAGGGGGGTGTTAGTAATAACATTTAAAAAAAAAAGAGCTTTATAATCATCCCATTTACATTTTATTAAACGTGTGTGGGTCCCACGTCAGGTACGTTGTCGTGAAAGGTCGTTTATCATATTTAAACGTCTAGCCCCCCCCCCTTTTTTCTCATTGTCAAGACCCTCTCATCTCCTTATATTCACGCAGTACTTAATTTTCCATGTGCACTAATTGCTGACAAAAATGTCATATAAATTGGATAGACTAAGCACTGCGAGTGTTTCTTTGCCTCAAGTGTAGTGGATTGATTTGATTGTTTTTGCTTAACGTCCAGTGGCAAATATTCCATGCAAATTAAAGCCATTGTGTTAGAAATTCACCTCAAGTCTAGTTAAACATTACCTTTTATTTGTATTTTTGTGAGAGAAGAAGAGAAAAAAAACACGAATGATATAGAATTGCACACACGCACTTGCTTCAAATGTGTTTTCTAAAATAAAACCACTATGCAATCTTAAGCATTGATGACTATTTCGACTTAAGTTACAACAAAGTGGCATTTATTTGATAGCCAAATTATCTGATCCCGACTTGACTGTGATGAGAAAAAGCAACATATTACATGGTAGAGCACACTGGTTCCCGAAAAGTGGATCATAGTATAAGAACAGGTACTTCCGATTTGGGCAACAAGGCAAACACATCATACTTTCAAATATTTATTTCATTATTCACGTGAAACTTCCGTCACGGGTTCTACCGTCACCCTGTAACGTGGAGCCTTTCAATTTGTATCAATTCATTGCTCATTGTCTTTTACTTTTGCACAAAGTAACAGCTACTCGTAGGAACTACATTTTGTCTACAATGTGTACTACTAGTTTTCTGCAGACACATACGGGGGTAAATTCAGTAAATAAACATACGTCATCAGGGACCGCCCATTTAGGGGAGAGCTTTCTGTATAACACTGAAGTTATATGCTCTTCTGATTGGCAGATACTGTTTGTAATAAATATTTTTTTGGTAGATGGATCAAAACTAGAGTTGAAAAAAAAAAAAATATATATATATGCTGAATGTACTAATTTGTTTCCCTTCAGGGTTGAAAAGTAATGGGGGTCAGTATAGGAATTCAGTGCGAATGTACATTGTTTGTAAACAAGGCCATGTGAATGCCCAAAAATGCCGCATGACCCTATGTTTTTATTGTTGCAAAAGATAGGGCTACATTTGTACTTGCATGAATGATATATGAAAGATTTTAATTTCTAAAGGTAAAATCAGGTATAAATTTATTCCCACACATAGATTAGCATTAAAGTCAATGGGAGATTTTTTTTACTGAATTTACCCCTACAAGTAAGCAAAAACTAAACGAAAAGACAAATGATCAAACAGATAGAAAAAAAACACTCCGCCACGGCTTTCTGGATTAATTCTTTTTTCATATCAACAATAGTCAGACAATTTTTTTGAAACTCCACCACTTGCACGTGGACAGAAGTGAATATTTTCACACTGAGATTCTCCTAAAACAATACAACAAACAAAACACAGCGAATTTCATACCGTTCAGTTTTGAGTTGTTGGTTTGATTGATGTATACACTGCATCTCCTATGATTCATATGACTGTTTTATGCGTCAACAACGTTGTTGCTCATTTACTAAACAGTGAAGGTATTTCGCCTTTTATAGCTGATGTTTATCATTTGAAAATCTATTTCAAGGTATCCCTCTTTTCTTCATAAAATAATTTAAACCAAAACAAATGCAAAAAGCAAAAAACACTAAAAAATTGTTTTCCAAACGTTACTCGTAACAAAACAAGCTTCGTCTTTCAGAGGTAAGCATACGATGTAATGGGTTTGAAACCCTTATATACTACCCATTTTGTAAAGTTTCCTCAGAGAAGGTATTGGCAAAAATCTGGTTGGTTATATACGTATAGTATACGTTTGCGGCTTGTGGCGTTTTTCTTGTTTTTTGAAGTTGTGCTCTGCATAGATTAAAATCTAATAATCTCTAAAAATCTAAAACACCGACTCAATCATAGAATGAGTCTTTGTCAGGGCTTTATCGTAATAACAAACAAAAATTTTGCAAAAATTCGATATAGTACACCCTTTTAATTGAATTATCTATACATTTAAGTTTGCACTGCATGCTATGATTTCAAACCACAGTCTACATCTGTTGGGAACGTTGCCCTGAACGGGACGGAATGAAACCCGTACGTTCGATGAGGCGAAAGACCTTAATCTTAGCTACCTGAGTAGTCCTTTTTCTGTCCTCTTCAGGGATGAATGACAAAAGGGGGGTGTTAGTAATAACATTTAAAAAAAAAAGAGCTTTATAATCATCCCATTTACATTTTATTAAACGTGTGTGGGTCCCACGTCAGGTACGTTGTCGTGAAAGGTCGTTTATCATATTTAAACGTCTAGCCCCCCCCCCTTTTTTCTCATTGTCAAGACCCTCTCATCTCCTTATATTCACGCAGTACTTAATTTTCCATGTGCACTAATTGCTGACAAAAATGTCATATAAATTGGATAGACTAAGCACTGCGAGTGTTTCTTTGCCTCAAGTGTAGTGGATTGATTTGATTGTTTTTGCTTAACGTCCAGTGGCAAATATTCCATGCAAATTAAAGCCATTGTGTTAGAAATTCACCTCAAGTCTAGTTAAACATTACCTTTTATTTGTATTTTTGTGAGAGAAGAAGAGAAAAAAAACACGAATGATATAGAATTGCACACACGCACTTGCTTCAAATGTGTTTTCTAAAATAAAACCACTATGCAATCTTAAGCATTGATGACTATTTCGACTTAAGTTACAACAAAGTGGCATTTATTTGATAGCCAAATTATCTGATCCCGACTTGACTGTGATGAGAAAAAGCAACATATTACATGGTAGAGCACACTGGTTCCCGAAAAGTGGATCATAGTATAAGAACAGGTACTTCCGATTTGGGCAACAAGGCAAACACATCATACTTTCAAATATTTATTTCATTATTCACGTGAAACTTCCGTCACGGGTTCTACCGTCACCCTGTAACGTGGAGCCTTTCAATTTGTATCAATTCATTGCTCATTGTCTTTTACTTTTGCACAAAGTAACAGCTACTCGTAGGAACTACATTTTGTCTACAATGTGTACTACTAGTTTTCTGCAGACACATACGGGGGTAAATTCAGTAAATAAACATACGTCATCAGGGACCGCCCATTTAGGGGAGAGCTTTCTGTATAACACTGAAGTTATATGCTCTTCTGATTGGCAGATACTGTTTGTAATAAATATTTTTTTGGTAGATGGATCAAAACTAGAGTTGAAAAAAAAAAAAATATATATATATGCTGAATGTACTAATTTGTTTCCCTTCAGGGTTGAAAAGTAATGGGGGTCAGTATAGGAATTCAGTGCGAATGTACATTGTTTGTAAACAAGGCCATGTGAATGCCCAAAAATGCCGCATGACCCTATGTTTTTATTGTTGCAAAAGATAGGGCTACATTTGTACTTGCATGAATGATATATGAAAGATTTTAATTTCTAAAGGTAAAATCAGGTATAAATTTATTCCCACACATAGATTAGCATTAAAGTCAATGGGAGATTTTTTTTACTGAATTTACCCCTACAAGTAAGCAAAAACTAAACGAAAAGACAAATGATCAAACAGATAGAAAAAAAACACTCCGCCACGGCTTTCTGGATTAATTCTTTTTTCATATCAACAATAGTCAGACAATTTTTTTGAAACTCCACCACTTGCACGTGGACAGAAGTGAATATTTTCACACTGAGATTCTCCTAAAACAATACAACAAACAAAACACAGCGAATTTCATACCGTTCAGTTTTGAGTTGTTGGTTTGATTGATGTATACACTGCATCTCCTATGATTCATATGACTGTTTTATGCGTCAACAACGTTGTTGCTCATTTACTAAACAGTGAAGGTATTTCGCCTTTTATAGCTGATGTTTATCATTTGAAAATCTATTTCAAGGTATCCCTCTTTTCTTCATAAAATAATTTAAACCAAAACAAATGCAAAAAGCAAAAAACACTAAAAAATTGTTTTCCAAACGTTACTCGTAACAAAACAAGCTTCGTCTTTCAGAGGTAAGCATACGATGTAATGGGTTTGAAACCCTTATATACTACCCATTTTGTAAAGTTTCCTCAGAGAAGGTATTGGCAAAAATCTGGTTGGTTATATACGTATAGTATACGTTTGCGGCTTGTGGCGTTTTTCTTGTTTTTTGAAGTTGTGCTCTGCATAGATTAAAATCTAATAATCTCTAAAAATCTAAAACACCGACTCAATCATAGAATGAGTCTTTGTCAGGGCTTTATCGTAATAACAAACAAAAATTTTGCAAAAATTCGATATAGTACACCCTTTTAATTGAATTATCTATACATTTAAGTTTGCACTGCATGCTATGATTTCAAACCACAGTCTACATCTGTTGGGAACGTTGCCCTGAACGGGACGGAATGAAACCCGTACGTTCGATGAGGCGAAAGACCTTAATCTTAGCTACCTGAGTAGTCCTTTTTCTGTCCTCTTCAGGGATGAATGACAAAAGGGGGGTGTTAGTAATAACATTTAAAAAAAAAAGAGCTTTATAATCATCCCATTTACATTTTATTAAACGTGTGTGGGTCCCACGTCAGGTACGTTGTCGTGAAAGGTCGTTTATCATATTTAAACGTCTAGCCCCCCCCCCCCCCTTTTTTCTCATTGTCAAGACCCTCTCATCTCCTTATATTCACGCAGTACTTAATTTTCCATGTGCACTAATTGCTGACAAAAATGTCATATAAATTGGATAGACTAAGCACTGCGAGTGTTTCTTTGCCTCAAGTGTAGTGGATTGATTTGATTGTTTTTGCTTAACGTCCAGTGGCAAATATTCCATGCAAATTAAAGCCATTGTGTTAGAAATTCACCTCAAGTCTAGTTAAACATTACCTTTTATTTGTATTTTTGTGAGAGAAGAAGAGAAAAAAAACACGAATGATATAGAATTGCACACACGCACTTGCTTCAAATGTGTTTTCTAAAATAAAACCACTATGCAATCTTAAGCATTGATGACTATTTCGACTTAAGTTACAACAAAGTGGCATTTATTTGATAGCCAAATTATCTGATCCCGACTTGACTGTGATGAGAAAAAGCAACATATTACATGGTAGAGCACACTGGTTCCCGAAAAGTGGATCATAGTATAAGAACAGGTACTTCCGATTTGGGCAACAAGGCAAACACATCATACTTTCAAATATTTATTTCATTATTCACGTGAAACTTCCGTCACGGGTTCTACCGTCACCCTGTAACGTGGAGCCTTTCAATTTGTATCAATTCATTGCTCATTGTCTTTTACTTTTGCACAAAGTAACAGCTACTCGTAGGAACTACATTTTGTCTACAATGTGTACTACTAGTTTTCTGCAGACACATACGGGGGTAAATTCAGTAAATAAACATACGTCATCAGGGACCGCCCATTTAGGGGAGAGCTTTCTGTATAACACTGAAGTTATATGCTCTTCTGATTGGCAGATACTGTTTGTAATAAATATTTTTTTGGTAGATGGATCAAAACTAGAGTTGAAAAAAAAAAAATATATATATATGCTGAATGTACTAATTTGTTTCCCTTCAGGGTTGAAAAGTAATGGGGGTCAGTATAGGAATTCAGTGCGAATGTACATTGTTTGTAAACAAGGCCATGTGAATGCCCAAAAATGCCGCATGACCCTATGTTTTTATTGTTGCAAAAGATAGGGCTACATTTGTACTTGCATGAATGATATATGAAAGATTTTAATTTCTAAAGGTAAAATCAGGTATAAATTTATTCCCACACATAGATTAGCATTAAAGTCAATGGGAGATTTTTTTTACTGAATTTACCCCTACAAGTAAGCAAAAACTAAACGAAAAGACAAATGATCAAACAGATAGAAAAAAAACACTCCGCCACGGCTTTCTGGATTAATTCTTTTTTCATATCAACAATAGTCAGACAATTTTTTTGAAACTCCACCACTTGCACGTGGACAGAAGTGAATATTTTCACACTGAGATTCTCCTAAAACAATACAACAAACAAAACACAGCGAATTTCATACCGTTCAGTTTTGAGTTGTTGGTTTGATTGATGTATACACTGCATCTCCTATGATTCATATGACTGTTTTATGCGTCAACAACGTTGTTGCTCATTTACTAAACAGTGAAGGTATTTCGCCTTTTATAGCTGATGTTTATCATTTGAAAATCTATTTCAAGGTATCCCCCTTTTCTTCATAAAATAATTTAAACCAAAACAAATGCAAAAAGCAAAAAACACTAAAAAATTGTTTTCCAAACGTTACTCGTAACAAAACAAGCTTCGTCTTTCAGAGGTAAGCATACGATGTAATGGGTTTGAAACCGTTATATACTACCCATTTTGTAAAGTTTCCTCAGAGAAGGTATTGGCAAAAATCTGGTTGGTTATATACGTATAGTATACGTTTGCGGCTTGTGGCGTTTTTCTTGTTTTTTGAAGTTGTGCTCTGCATAGATTAAAATCTAATAATCTCTAAAAATCTAAAACACCGACTCAATCATAGAATGAGTCTTTGTCAGGGCTTTATCGTAATAACAAACAAAAATTTTGCAAAAATTCGATATAGTACACCCTTTTAATTGAATTATCTATACATTTAAGTTTGCACTGCATGCTATGATTTCAAACCACAGTCTACATCTGTTGGGAACGTTGCCCTGAACGGGACGGAATGAAACCCGTACGTTCGATGAGGCGAAAGACCTTAATCTTAGCTACCTGAGTAGTCCTTTTTCTGTCCTCTTCAGGGATGAATGACAAAAGGGGGGTGTTAGTAATAACATTTAAAAAAAAAAGAGCTTTATAATCATCCCATTTACATTTTATTAAACGTGTGTGGGTCCCACGTCAGGTACGTTGTCGTGAAAGGTCGTTTATCATATTTAAACGTCTAGCCCCCCCCCCCCTTTTTTCTCATTGTCAAGACCCTCTCATCTCCTTATATTCACGCAGTACTTAATTTTCCATGTGCACTAATTGCTGACAAAAATGTCATATAAATTGGATAGACTAAGCACTGCGAGTGTTTCTTTGCCTCAAGTGTAGTGGATTGATTTGATTGTTTTTGCTTAACGTCCAGTGGCAAATATTCCATGCAAATTAAAGCCATTGTGTTAGAAATTCACCTCAAGTCTAGTTAAACATTACCTTTTATTTGTATTTTTGTGAGAGAAGAAGAGAAAAAAAACACGAATGATATAGAATTGCACACACGCACTTGCTTCAAATGTGTTTTCTAAAATAAAACCACTATGCAATCTTAAGCATTGATGACTATTTCGACTTAAGTTACAACAAAGTGGCATTTATTTGATAGCCAAATTATCTGATCCCGACTTGACTGTGATGAGAAAAAGCAACATATTACATGGTAGAGCACACTGGTTCCCGAAAAGTGGATCATAGTATAAGAACAGGTACTTCCGATTTGGGCAACAAGGCAAACACATCATACTTTCAAATATTTATTTCATTATTCACGTGAAACTTCCGTCACGGGTTCTACCGTCACCCTGTAACGTGGAGCCTTTCAATTTGTATCAATTCATTGCTCATTGTCTTTTACTTTTGCACAAAGTAACAGCTACTCGTAGGAACTACATTTTGTCTACAATGTGTACTACTAGTTTTCTGCAGACACATACGGGGGTAAATTCAGTAAATAAACATACGTCATCAGGGACCGCCCATTTAGGGGAGAGCTTTCTGTATAACACTGAAGTTATATGCTCTTCTGATTGGCAGATACTGTTTGTAATAAATATTTTTTTGGTAGATGGATCAAAACTAGAGTTGAAAAAAAAAAAATATATATATATGCTGAATGTACTAATTTGTTTCCCTTCAGGGTTGAAAAGTAATGGGGGTCAGTATAGGAATTCAGTGCGAATGTACATTGTTTGTAAACAAGGCCATGTGAATGCCCAAAAATGCCGCATGACCCTATGTTTTTATTGTTGCAAAAGATAGGGCTACATTTGTACTTGCATGAATGATATATGAAAGATTTTAATTTCTAAAGGTAAAATCAGGTATAAATTTATTCCCACACATAGATTAGCATTAAAGTCAATGGGAGATTTTTTTTACTGAATTTACCCCTACAAGTAAGCAAAAACTAAACGAAAAGACAAATGATCAAACAGATAGAAAAAAAAACACTCCGCCACGGCTTTCTGGATTAATTCTTTTTTCATATCAACAATAGTCAGACAATTTTTTTGAAACTCCACCACTTGCACGTGGACAGAAGTGAATATTTTCACACTGAGATTCTCCTAAAACAATACAACAAACAAAACACAGCGAATTTCATACCGTTCAGTTTTGAGTTGTTGGTTTGATTGATGTATACACTGCATCTCCTATGATTCATATGACTGTTTTATGCGTCAACAACGTTGTTGCTCATTTACTAAACAGTGAAGGTATTTCGCCTTTTATAGCTGATGTTTATCATTTGAAAATCTATTTCAAGGTATCCCCCTTTTCTTCATAAAATAATTTAAACCAAAACAAATGCAAAAAGCAAAAAACACTAAAAAATTGTTTTCCAAACGTTACTCGTAACAAAACAAGCTTCGTCTTTCAGAGGTAAGCATACGATGTAATGGGTTTGAAACCGTTATATACTACCCATTTTGTAAAGTTTCCTCAGAGAAGGTATTGGCAAAAATCTGGTTGGTTATATACGTATAGTATACGTTTGCGGCTTGTGGCGTTTTTCTTGTTTTTTGAAGTTGTGCTCTGCATAGATTAAAATCTAATAATCTCTAAAAATCTAAAACACCGACTCAATCATAGAATGAGTCTTTGTCAGGGCTTTATCGTAATAACAAACAAAAATTTTGCAAAAATTCGATATAGTACACCCTTTTAATTGAATTATCTATACATTTAAGTTTGCACTGCATGCTATGATTTCAAACCACAGTCTACATCTGTTGGGAACGTTGCCCTGAACGGGACGGAATGAAACCCGTACGTTCGATGAGGCGAAAGACCTTAATCTTAGCTACCTGAGTAGTCCTTTTTCTGTCCTCTTCAGGGATGAATGACAAAAGGGGGGTGTTAGTAATAACATTTAAAAAAAAAAGAGCTTTATAATCATCCCATTTACATTTTATTAAACGTGTGTGGGTCCCACGTCAGGTACGTTGTCGTGAAAGGTCGTTTATCATATTTAAACGTCTAGCCCCCCCCCCTTTTTTCTCATTGTCAAGACCCTCTCATCTCCTTATATTCACGCAGTACTTAATTTTCCATGTGCACTAATTGCTGACAAAAATGTCATATAAATTGGATAGACTAAGCACTGCGAGTATTTCTTTGCCTCAAGTGTAGTGGATTGATTTGATTGTTTTTGCTTAACGTCCAGTGGCAAATATTCCATGCAAATTAAAGCCATTGTGTTAGAAATTCACCTCAAGTCTAGTTAAACATTACCTTTTATTTGTATTTTTGTGAGAGAAGAAGAGAAAAAAAACACGAATGATATAGAATTGCACACACGCACTTGCTTCAAATGTGTTTTCTAAAATAAAACCACTATGCAATCTTAAGCATTGATGACTATTTCGACTTAAGTTACAACAAAGTGGCATTTATTTGATAGCCAAATTATCTGATCCCGACTTGACTGTGATGAGAAAAAGCAACATATTACATGGTAGAGCACACTGGTTCCCGAAAAGTGGATCATAGTATAAGAACAGGTACTTCCGATTTGGGCAACAAGGCAAACACATCATACTTTCAAATATTTATTTCATTATTCACGTGAAACTTCCGTCACGGGTTCTACCGTCACCCTGTAACGTGGAGCCTTTCAATTTGTATCAATTCATTGCTCATTGTCTTTTACTTTTGCACAAAGTAACAGCTACTCGTAGGAACTACATTTTGTCTACAATGTGTACTACTAGTTTTCTGCAGACACATACGGGGGTAAATTCAGTAAATAAACATACGTCATCAGGGACCGCCCATTTAGGGGAGAGCTTTCTGTATAACACTGAAGTTATATGCTCTTCTGATTGGCAGATACTGTTTGTAATAAATATTTTTTTGGTAGATGGATCAAAACTAGAGTTGAAAAAAAAAAAATATATATATATGCTGAATGTACTAATTTGTTTCCCTTCAGGGTTGAAAAGTAATGGGGGTCAGTATAGGAATTCAGTGCGAATGTACATTGTTTGTAAACAAGGCCATGTGAATGCCCAAAAATGCCGCATGACCCTATGTTTTTATTGTTGCAAAAGATAGGGCTACATTTGTACTTGCATGAATGATATATGAAAGATTTTAATTTCTAAAGGTAAAATCAGGTATAAATTTATTCCCACACATAGATTAGCATTAAAGTCAATGGGAGATTTTTTTTACTGAATTTACCCCTACAAGTAAGCAAAAACTAAACGAAAAGACAAATGATCAAACAGATAGAAAAAAAACACTCCGCCACGGCTTTCTGGATTAATTCTTTTTTCATATCAACAATAGTCAGACAATTTTTTTGAAACTCCACCACTTGCACGTGGACAGAAGTGAATATTTTCACACTGAGATTCTCCTAAAACAATACAACAAACAAAACACAGCGAATTTCATACCGTTCAGTTTTGAGTTGTTGGTTTGATTGATGTATACACTGCATCTCCTATGATTCATATGACTGTTTTATGCGTCAACAACGTTGTTGCTCATTTACTAAACAGTGAAGGTATTTCGCCTTTTATAGCTGATGTTTATCATTTGAAAATCTATTTCAAGGTATCCCCCTTTTCTTCATAAAATAATTTAAACCAAAACAAATGCAAAAAGCAAAAAACACTAAAAAATTGTTTTCCAAACGTTACTCGTAACAAAACAAGCTTCGTCTTTCAGAGGTAAGCATACGATGTAATGGGTTTGAAACCGTTATATACTACCCATTTTGTAAAGTTTCCTCAGAGAAGGTATTGGCAAAAATCTGGTTGGTTATATACGTATAGTATACGTTTGCGGCTTGTGGCGTTTTTCTTGTTTTTTGAAGTTGTGCTCTGCATAGATTAAAATCTAATAATCTCTAAAAATCTAAAACACCGACTCAATCATAGAATGAGTCTTTGTCAGGGCTTTATCGTAATAACAAACAAAAATTTTGCAAAAATTCGATATAGTACACCCTTTTAATTGAATTATCTATACATTTAAGTTTGCACTGCATGCTATGATTTCAAACCACAGTCTACATCTGTTGGGAACGTTGCCCTGAACGGGACGGAATGAAACCCGTACGTTCGATGAGGCGAAAGACCTTAATCTTAGCTACCTGAGTAGTCCTTTTTCTGTCCTCTTCAGGGATGAATGACAAAAGGGGGGTGTTAGTAATAACATTTAAAAAAAAAAGAGCTTTATAATCATCCCATTTACATTTTATTAAACGTGTGTGGGTCCCACGTCAGGTACGTTGTCGTGAAAGGTCGTTTATCATATTTAAACGTCTAGCCCCCCCCCCTTTTTTCTCATTGTCAAGACCCTCTCATCTCCTTATATTCACGCAGTACTTAATTTTCCATGTGCACTAATTGCTGACAAAAATGTCATATAAATTGGATAGACTAAGCACTGCGAGTGTTTCTTTGCCTCAAGTGTAGTGGATTGATTTGATTGTTTTTGCTTAACGTCCAGTGGCAAATATTCCATGCAAATTAAAGCCATTGTGTTAGAAATTCACCTCAAGTCTAGTTAAACATTACCTTTTATTTGTATTTTTGTGAGAGAAGAAGAGAAAAAAAACACGAATGATATAGAATTGCACACACGCACTTGCTTCAAATGTGTTTTCTAAAATAAAACCACTATGCAATCTTAAGCATTGATGACTATTTCGACTTAAGTTACAACAAAGTGGCATTTATTTGATAGCCAAATTATCTGATCCCGACTTGACTGTGATGAGAAAAAGCAACATATTACATGGTAGAGCACACTGGTTCCCGAAAAGTGGATCATAGTATAAGAACAGGTACTTCCGATTTGGGCAACAAGGCAAACACATCATACTTTCAAATATTTATTTCATTATTCACGTGAAACTTCCGTCACGGGTTCTACCGTCACCCTGTAACGTGGAGCCTTTCAATTTGTATCAATTCATTGCTCATTGTCTTTTACTTTTGCACAAAGTAACAGCTACTCGTAGGAACTACATTTTGTCTACAATGTGTACTACTAGTTTTCTGCAGACACATACGGGGGTAAATTCAGTAAATAAACATACGTCATCAGGGACCGCCCATTTAGGGGAGAGCTTTCTGTATAACACTGAAGTTATATGCTCTTCTGATTGGCAGATACTGTTTGTAATAAATATTTTTTTGGTAGATGGATCAAAACTAGAGTTGAAAAAAAAAAAAATATATATATATGCTGAATGTACTAATTTGTTTCCCTTCAGGGTTGAAAAGTAATGGGGGTCAGTATAGGAATTCAGTGCGAATGTACATTGTTTGTAAACAAGGCCATGTGAATGCCCAAAAATGCCGCATGACCCTATGTTTTTATTGTTGCAAAAGATAGGGCTACATTTGTACTTGCATGAATGATATATGAAAGATTTTAATTTCTAAAGGTAAAATCAGGTATAAATTTATTCCCACACATAGATTAGCATTAAAGTCAATGGGAGATTTTTTTTACTGAATTTACCCCTACAAGTAAGCAAAAACTAAACGAAGAGACAAATGATCAAACAGATAGAAAAAAAACACTCCGCCACGGCTTTCTGGATTAATTCTTTTTTCATATCAACAATAGTCAGACAATTTTTTTGAAACTCCACCACTTGCACGTGGACAGAAGTGAATATTTTCACACTGAGATTCTCCTAAAACAATACAACAAACAAAACACAGCGAATTTCATACCGTTCAGTTTTGAGTTGTTGGTTTGATTGATGTATACACTGCATCTCCTATGATTCATATGACTGTTTTATGCGTCAACAACGTTGTTGCTCATTTACTAAACAGTGAAGGTATTTCGCCTTTTATAGCTGATGTTTATCATTTGAAAATCTATTTCAAGATATCCCCCTTTTCTTCATAAAATAATTTAAACCAAAACAAATGCAAAAAGCAAAAAACACTAAAAAATTGTTTTCCAAACGTTACTCGTAACAAAACAAGCTTCGTCTTTCAGAGGTAAGCATACGATGTAATGGGTTTGAAACCCTTATATACTACCCATTTTGTAAAGTTTCCTCAGAGAAGGTATTGGCAAAAATCTGGTTGGTTATATACGTATAGTATACGTTTGCGGCTTGTGGCGTTTTTCTTGTTTTTTGAAGTTGTGCTCTGCATAGATTAAAATCTAATAATCTCTAAAAATCTAAAACACCGACTCAATCATAGAATGAGTCTTTGTCAGGGCTTTATCGTAATAACAAACAAAAATTTAGCAAAAATTCGATATAGTACACCCTTTTAATTGAATTATCTATACATTTAAGTTTGCACTGCATGCTATGATTTCAAACCACAGTCTACATCTGTTGGGAACGTTGCCCTGAACGGGACGGAATGAAACCCGTACGTTCGATGAGGCGAAAGACCTTAATCTTAGCTACCTGAGTAGTCCTTTTTCTGTCCTCTTCAGGGATGAATGACAAAAGGGGGGTGTTAGTAATAACATTTAAAAAAAAAAGAGCTTTATAATCATCCCATTTACATTTTATTAAACGTGTGTGGGTCCCACGTCAGGTACGTTGTCGTGAAAGGTCGTTTATCATATTTAAACGTCTAGCCCCCCCCCCCCCTTTTTTCTCATTGTCAAGACCCTCTCATCTCCTTATATTCACGCAGTACTTAATTTTCCATGTGCACTAATTGCTGACAAAAATGTCATATAAATTGGATAGACTAAGCACTGCGAGTGTTTCTTTGCCTCAAGTGTAGTGGATTGATTTGATTGTTTTTGCTTAACGTCCAGTGGCAAATATTCCATGCAAATTAAAGCCATTGTGTTAGAAATTCACCTCAAGTCTAGTTAAACATTACCTTTTATTTGTATTTTTGTGAGAGAAGAAGAGAAAAAAAACACGAATGATATAGAATTGCACACACGCACTTGCTTCAAATGTGTTTTCTAAAATAAAACCACTATGCAATCTTAAGCATTGATGACTATTTCGACTTAAGTTACAACAAAGTGGCATTTATTTGATAGCCAAATTATCTGATCCCGACTTGACTGTGATGAGAAAAAGCAACATATTACATGGTAGAGCACACTGGTTCCCGAAAAGTGGATCATAGTATAAGAACAGGTACTTCCGATTTGGGCAACAAGGCAAACACATCATACTTTCAAATATTTATTTCATTATTCACGTGAAACTTCCGTCACGGGTTCTACCGTCACCCTGTAACGTGGAGCCTTTCAATTTGTATCAATTCATTGCTCATTGTCTTTTACTTTTGCACAAAGTAACAGCTACTCGTAGGAACTACATTTTGTCTACAATGTGTACTACTAGTTTTCTGCAGACACATACGGGGGTAAATTCAGTAAATAAACATACGTCATCAGGGACCGCCCATTTAGGGGAGAGCTTTCTGTATAACACTGAAGTTATATGCTCTTCTGATTGGCAGATACTGTTTGTAATAAATATTTTTTTGGTAGATGGATCAAAACTAGAGTTGAAAAAAAAAAAATATATATATATGCTGAATGTACTAATTTGTTTCCCTTCAGGGTTGAAAAGTAATGGGGGTCAGTATAGGAATTCAGTGCGAATGTACATTGTTTGTAAACAAGGCCATGTGAATGCCCAAAAATGCCGCATGACCCTATGTTTTTATTGTTGCAAAAGATAGGGCTACATTTGTACTTGCATGAATGATATATGAAAGATTTTAATTTCTAAAGGTAAAATCAGGTATAAATTTATTCCCACACATAGATTAGCATTAAAGTCAATGGGAGATTTTTTTTACTGAATTTACCCCTACAAGTAAGCAAAAACTAAACGAAGAGACAAATGATCAAACAGATAGAAAAAAAACACTCCGCCACGGCTTTCTGGATTAATTCTTTTTTCATATCAACAATAGTCAGACAATTTTTTTGAAACTCCACCACTTGCACGTGGACAGAAGTGAATATTTTCACACTGAGATTCTCCTAAAACAATACAACAAACAAAACACAGCGAATTTCATACCGTTCAGTTTTGAGTTGTTGGTTTGATTGATGTATACACTGCATCTCCTATGATTCATATGACTGTTTTATGCGTCAACAACGTTGTTGCTCATTTACTAAACAGTGAAGGTATTTCGCCTTTTATAGCTGATGTTTATCATTTGAAAATCTATTTCAAGATATCCCCCTTTTCTTCATAAAATAATTTAAACCAAAACAAATGCAAAAAGCAAAAAAACACTAAAAAATTGTTTTCCAAACGTTACTCGTAACAAAACAAGCTTCGTCTTTCAGAGGTAAGCATACGATGTAATGGGTTTGAAACCCTTATATACTACCCATTTTGTAAAGTTTCCTCAGAGAAGGTATTGGCAAAAATCTGGTTGGTTATATACGTATAGTATACGTTTGCGGCTTGTGGCGTTTTTCTTGTTTTTTGAAGTTGTGCTCTGCATAGATTAAAATCTAATAATCTCTAAAAATCTAAAACACCGACTCAATCATAGAATGAGTCTTTGTCAGGGCTTTATCGTAATAACAAACAAAAATTTAGCAAAAATTCGATATAGTACACCCTTTTAATTGAATTATCTATACATTTAAGTTTGCACTGCATGCTATGATTTCAAACCACAGTCTACATCTGTTGGGAACGTTGCCCTGAACGGGACGGAATGAAACCCGTACGTTCGATGAGGCGAAAGACCTTAATCTTAGCTACCTGAGTAGTCCTTTTTCTGTCCTCTTCAGGGATGAATGACAAAAGGGGGGTGTTAGTAATAACATTTAAAAAAAAAAGAGCTTTATAATCATCCCATTTACATTTTATTAAACGTGTGTGGGTCCCACGTCAGGTACGTTGTCGTGAAAGGTCGTTTATCATATTTAAACGTCTAGCCCCCCCCCTTTTTTCTCATTGTCAAGACCCTCTCATCTCCTTATATTCACGCAGTACTTAATTTTCCATGTGCACTAATTGCTGACAAAAATGTCATATAAATTGGATAGACTAAGCACTGCGAGTGTTTCTTTGCCTCAAGTGTAGTGGATTGATTTGATTGTTTTTGCTTAACGTCCAGTGGCAAATATTCCATGCAAATTAAAGCCATTGTGTTAGAAATTCACCTCAAGTCTAGTTAAACATTACCTTTTATTTGTATTTTTGTGAGAGAAGAAGAGAAAAAAAACACGAATGATATAGAATTGCACACACGCACTTGCTTCAAATGTGTTTTCTAAAATAAAACCACTATGCAATCTTAAGCATTGATGACTATTTCGACTTAAGTTACAACAAAGTGGCATTTATTTGATAGCCAAATTATCTGATCCCGACTTGACTGTGATGAGAAAAAGCAACATATTACATGGTAGAGCACACTGGTTCCCGAAAAGTGGATCATAGTATAAGAACAGGTACTTCCGATTTGGGCAACAAGGCAAACACATCATACTTTCAAATATTTATTTCATTATTCACGTGAAACTTCCGTCACGGGTTCTACCGTCACCCTGTAACGTGGAGCCTTTCAATTTGTATCAATTCATTGCTCATTGTCTTTTACTTTTGCACAAAGTAACAGCTACTCGTAGGAACTACATTTTGTCTACAATGTGTACTACTAGTTTTCTGCAGACACATACGGGGGTAAATTCAGTAAATAAACATACGTCATCAGGGACCGCCCATTTAGGGGAGAGCTTTCTGTATAACACTGAAGTTATATGCTCTTCTGATTGGCAGATACTGTTTGTAATAAATATTTTTTTGGTAGATGGATCAAAACTAGAGTTGAAAAAAAAAAAATATATATATATGCTGAATGTACTAATTTGTTTCCCTTCAGGGTTGAAAAGTAATGGGGGTCAGTATAGGAATTCAGTGCGAATGTACATTGTTTGTAAACAAGGCCATGTGAATGCCCAAAAATGCCGCATGACCCTATGTTTTTATTGTTGCAAAAGATAGGGCTACATTTGTACTTGCATGAATGATATATGAAAGATTTTAATTTCTAAAGGTAAAATCAGGTATAAATTTATTCCCACACATAGATTAGCATTAAAGTCAATGGGAGATTTTTTTTACTGAATTTACCCCTACAAGTAAGCAAAAACTAAACGAAGAGACAAATGATCAAACAGATAGAAAAAAAACACTCCGCCACGGCTTTCTGGATTAATTCTTTTTTCATATCAACAATAGTCAGACAATTTTTTTGAAACTCCACCACTTGCACGTGGACAGAAGTGAATATTTTCACACTGAGATTCTCCTAAAACAATACAACAAACAAAACACAGCGAATTTCATACCGTTCAGTTTTGAGTTGTTGGTTTGATTGATGTATACACTGCATCTCCTATGATTCATATGACTGTTTTATGCGTCAACAACGTTGTTGCTCATTTACTAAACAGTGAAGGTATTTCGCCTTTTATAGCTGATGTTTATCATTTGAAAATCTATTTCAAGATATCCCCCTTTTCTTCATAAAATAATTTAAACCAAAACAAATGCAAAAAGCAAAAAACACTAAAAAATTGTTTTCCAAACGTTACTCGTAACAAAACAAGCTTCGTCTTTCAGAGGTAAGCATACGATGTAATGGGTTTGAAACCCTTATATACTACCCATTTTGTAAAGTTTCCTCAGAGAAGGTATTGGCAAAAATCTGGTTGGTTATATACGTATAGTATACGTTTGCGGCTTGTGGCGTTTTTCTTGTTTTTTGAAGTTGTGCTCTGCATAGATTAAAATCTAATAATCTCTAAAAATCTAAAACACCGACTCAATCATAGAATGAGTCTTTGTCAGGGCTTTATCGTAATAACAAACAAAAATTTTGCAAAAATTCGATATAGTACACCCTTTTAATTGAATTATCTATACATTTAAGTTTGCACTGCATGCTATGATTTCAAACCACAGTCTACATCTGTTGGGAACGTTGCCCTGAACGGGACGGAATGAAACCCGTACGTTCGATGAGGCGAAAGACCTTAATCTTAGCTACCTGAGTAGTCCTTTTTCTGTCCTCTTCAGGGATGAATGACAAAAGGGGGGTGTTAGTAATAACATTTAAAAAAAAAAGAGCTTTATAATCATCCCATTTACATTTTATTAAACGTGTGTGGGTCCCACGTCAGGTACGTTGTCGTGAAAGGTCGTTTATCATATTTAAACGTCTAGCCCCCCCCCCCCCTTTTTTCTCATTGTCAAGACCCTCTCATCTCCTTATATTCACGCAGTACTTAATTTTCCATGTGCACTAATTGCTGACAAAAATGTCATATAAATTGGATAGACTAAGCACTGCGAGTGTTTCTTTGCCTCAAGTGTAGTGGATTGATTTGATTGTTTTTGCTTAACGTCCAGTGGCAAATATTCCATGCAAATTAAAGCCATTGTGTTAGAAATTCACCTCAAGTCTAGTTAAACATTACCTTTTATTTGTATTTTTGTGAGAGAAGAAGAGAAAAAAAACACGAATGATATAGAATTGCACACACGCACTTGCTTCAAATGTGTTTTCTAAAATAAAACCACTATGCAATCTTAAGCATTGATGACTATTTCGACTTAAGTTACAACAAAGTGGCATTTATTTGATAGCCAAATTATCTGATCCCGACTTGACTGTGATGAGAAAAAGCAACATATTACATGGTAGAGCACACTGGTTCCCGAAAAGTGGATCATAGTATAAGAACAGGTACTTCCGATTTGGGCAACAAGGCAAACACATCATACTTTCAAATATTTATTTCATTATTCACGTGAAACTTCCGTCACGGGTTCTACCGTCACCCTGTAACGTGGAGCCTTTCAATTTGTATCAATTCATTGCTCATTGTCTTTTACTTTTGCACAAAGTAACAGCTACTCGTAGGAACTACATTTTGTCTACAATGTGTACTACTAGTTTTCTGCAGACACATACGGGGGTAAATTCAGTAAATAAACATACGTCATCAGGGACCGCCCATTTAGGGGAGAGCTTTCTGTATAACACTGAAGTTATATGCTCTTCTGATTGGCAGATACTGTTTGTAATAAATATTTTTTTGGTAGATGGATCAAAACTAGAGTTGAAAAAAAAAAAAATATATATATATGCTGAATGTACTAATTTGTTTCCCTTCAGGGTTGAAAAGTAATGGGGGTCAGTATAGGAATTCAGTGCGAATGTACATTGTTTGTAAACAAGGCCATGTGAATGCCCAAAAATGCCGCATGACCCTATGTTTTTATTGTTGCAAAAGATAGGGCTACATTTGTACTTGCATGAATGATATATGAAAGATTTTAATTTCTAAAGGTAAAATCAGGTATAAATTTATTCCCACACATAGATTAGCATTAAAGTCAATGGGAGATTTTTTTTACTGAATTTACCCCTACAAGTAAGCAAAAACTAAACGAAGAGACAAATGATCAAACAGATAGAAAAAAAACACTCCGCCACGGCTTTCTGGATTAATTCTTTTTTCATATCAACAATAGTCAGACAATTTTTTTGAAACTCCACCACTTGCACGTGGACAGAAGTGAATATTTTCACACTGAGATTCTCCTAAAACAATACAACAAACAAAACACAGCGAATTTCATACCGTTCAGTTTTGAGTTGTTGGTTTGATTGATGTATACACTGCATCTCCTATGATTCATATGACTGTTTTATGCGTCAACAACGTTGTTGCTCATTTACTAAACAGTGAAGGTATTTCGCCTTTTATAGCTGATGTTTATCATTTGAAAATCTATTTCAAGGTATCCCCCTTTTCTTCATAAAATAATTTAAACCAAAACAAATGCAAAAAGCAAAAAACACTAAAAAATTGTTTTCCAAACGTTACTCGTAACAAAACAAGCTTCGTCTTTCAGAGGTAAGCATACGATGTAATGGGTTTGAAACCCTTATATACTACCCATTTTGTAAAGTTTCCTCAGAGAAGGTATTGGCAAAAATCTGGTTGGTTATATACGTATAGTATACGTTTGCGGCTTGTGGCGTTTTTCTTGTTTTTTGAAGTTGTGCTCTGCATAGATTAAAATCTAATAATCTCTAAAAATCTAAAACACCGACTCAATCATAGAATGAGTCTTTGTCAGGGCTTTATCGTAATAACAAACAAAAATTTTGCAAAAATTCGATATAGTACACCCTTTTAATTGAATTATCTATACATTTAAGTTTGCACTGCATGCTATGATTTCAAACCACAGTCTACATCTGTTGGGAACGTTGCCCTGAACGGGACGGAATGAAACCCGTACGTCCGATGAGGCGAAAGACCTTAATCTTAGCTACCTGAGTAGTCCTTTTTCTGTCCTCTTCAGGGATGAATGACAAAAGGGGGGTGTTAGTAATAACATTTAAAAAAAAAAGAGCTTTATAATCATCCCATTTACATTTTATTAAACGTGTGTGGGTCCCACGTCAGGTACGTTGTCGTGAAAGGTCGTTTATCATATTTAAACGTCTAGCCCCCCCCTCTTTTTTCTCATTGTCAAGACCCTCTCATCTCCTTATATTCACGCAGTACTTAATTTTCCATGTGCACTAATTGCTGACAAAAATGTCATATAAATTGGATAGACTAAGCACTGCGAGTGTTTCTTTGCCTCAAGTGTAGTGGATTGATTTGATTGTTTTTGCTTAACGTCCAGTGGCAAATATTCCATGCAAATTAAAGCCATTGTGTTAGAAATTCACCTCAAGTCTAGTTAAACATTACCTTTTATTTGTATTTTTGTGAGAGAAGAAGAGAAAAAAAACACGAATGATATAGAATTGCACACACGCACTTGCTTCAAATGTGTTTTCTAAAATAAAACCACTATGCAATCTTAAGCATTGATGACTATTTCGACTTAAGTTACAACAAAGTGGCATTTATTTGATAGCCAAATTATCTGATCCCGACTTGACTGTGATGAGAAAAAGCAACATATTACATGGTAGAGCACACTGGTTCCCGAAAAGTGGATCATAGTATAAGAACAGGTACTTCCGATTTGGGCAACAAGGCAAACACATCATACTTTCAAATATTTATTTCATTATTCACGTGAAACTTCCGTCACGGGTTCTACCGTCACCCTGTAACGTGGAGCCTTTCAATTTGTATCAATTCATTGCTCATTGTCTTTTACTTTTGCACAAAGTAACAGCTACTCGTAGGAACTACATTTTGTCTACAATGTGTACTACTAGTTTTCTGCAGACACATACGGGGGTAAATTCAGTAAATAAACATACGTCATCAGGGACCGCCCATTTAGGGGAGAGCTTTCTGTATAACACTGAAGTTATATGCTCTTCTGATTGGCAGATACTGTTTGTAATAAATATTTTTTTGGTAGATGGATCAAAACTAGAGTTGAAAAAAAAAAAATATATATATATGCTGAATGTACTAATTTGTTTCCCTTCAGGGTTGAAAAGTAATGGGGGTCAGTATAGGAATTCAGTGCGAATGTACATTGTTTGTAAACAAGGCCATGTGAATGCCCAAAAATGCCGCATGACCCTATGTTTTTATTGTTGCAAAAGATAGGGCTACATTTGTACTTGCATGAATGATATATGAAAGATTTTAATTTCTAAAGGTAAAATCAGGTATAAATTTATTCCCACACATAGATTAGCATTAAAGTCAATGGGAGATTTTTTTTACTGAATTTACCCCTACAAGTAAGCAAAAACTAAACGAAAAGACAAATGATCAAACAGATAGAAAAAAAACACTCCGCCACGGCTTTCTGGATTAATTCTTTTTTCATATCAACAATAGTCAGACAATTTTTTTGAAACTCCACCACTTGCACGTGGACAGAAGTGAATATTTTCACACTGAGATTCTCCTAAAACAATACAACAAACAAAACACAGCGAATTTCATACCGTTCAGTTTTGAGTTGTTGGTTTGATTGATGTATACACTGCATCTCCTATGATTCATATGACTGTTTTATGCGTCAACAACGTTGTTGCTCATTTACTAAACAGTGAAGGTATTTCGCCTTTTATAGCTGATGTTTATCATTTGAAAATCTATTTCAAGGTATCCCCCTTTTCTTCATAAAATAATTTAAACCAAAACAAATGCAAAAAGCAAAAAACACTAAAAAATTGTTTTCCAAACGTTACTCGTAACAAAACAAGCTTCGTCTTTCAGAGGTAAGCATACGATGTAATGGGTTTGAAATCCTTATATACTACCCATTTTGTAAAGTTTCCTCAGAGAAGGTATTGGCAAAAATCTGGTTGGTTATATACGTATAGTATACGTTTGCGGCTTGTGGCGTTTTTCTTGTTTTTTGAAGTTGTGCTCTGCATAGATTAAAATCTAATAATCTCTAAAAATCTAAAACACCGACTCAATCATAGAATGAGTCTTTGTCAGGGCTTTATCGTAATAACAAACAAAAATTTTGCAAAAATTCGATATAGTACACCCTTTTAATTGAATTATCTATACATTTAAGTTTGCACTGCATGCTATGATTTCAAACCACAGTCTACATCTGTTGGGAACGTTGCCCTGAACGGGACGGAATGAAACCCGTACGTTCGATGAGGCGAAAGACCTTAATCTTAGCTACCTGAGTAGTCCTTTTTCTGTCCTCTTCAGGGATGAATGACAAAAGGGGGGTGTTAGTAATAACATTTAAAAAAAAAAGAGCTTTATAATCATCCCATTTACATTTTATTAAACGTGTGTGGGTCCCACGTCAGGTACGTTGTCGTGAAAGGTCGTTTATCATATTTAAACGTCTAGCCCCCCCCCCCCTTTTTTCTCATTGTCAAGACCCTCTCATCTCCTTATATTCACGCAGTACTTAATTTTCCATGTGCACTAATTGCTGACAAAAATGTCATATAAATTGGATAGACTAAGCACTGCGAGTGTTTCTTTGCCTCAAGTGTAGTGGATTGATTTGATTGTTTTTGCTTAACGTCCAGTGGCAAATATTCCATGCAAATTAAAGCCATTGTGTTAGAAATTCACCTCAAGTCTAGTTAAACATTACCTTTTATTTGTATTTTTGTGAGAGAAGAAGAGAAAAAAAACACGAATGATATAGAATTGCACACACGCACTTGCTTCAAATGTGTTTTCTAAAATAAAACCACTATGCAATCTTAAGCATTGATGACTATTTCGACTTAAGTTACAACAAAGTGGCATTTATTTGATAGCCAAATTATCTGATCCCGACTTGACTGTGATGAGAAAAAGCAACATATTACATGGTAGAGCACACTGGTTCCCGAAAAGTGGATCATAGTATAAGAACAGGTACTTCCGATTTGGGCAACAAGGCAAACACATCATACTTTCAAATATTTATTTCATTATTCACGTGAAACTTCCGTCACGGGTTCTACCGTCACCCTGTAACGTGGAGCCTTTCAATGTGTATCAATTCATTGCTCATTGTCTTTTACTTTTGCACAAAGTAACAGCTACTCGTAGGAACTACATTTTGTCTACAATGTGTACTACTAGTTTTCTGCAGACACATACGGGGGTAAATTCAGTAAATAAACATACGTCATCAGGGACCGCCCATTTAGGGGAGAGCTTTCTGTATAACACTGAAGTTATATGCTCTTCTGATTGGCAGATACTGTTTGTAATAAATATTTTTTTGGTAGATGGATCAAAACTAGAGTTGAAAAAAAAAAAAATATATATATATGCTGAATGTACTAATTTGTTTCCCTTCAGGGTTGAAAAGTAATGGGGGTCAGTATAGGAATTCAGTGCGAATGTACATTGTTTGTAAACAAGGCCATGTGAATGCCCAAAAATGCCGCATGACCCTATGTTTTTATTGTTGCAAAAGATAGGGCTACATTTGTACTTGCATGAATGATATATGAAAGATTTTAATTTCTAAAGGTAAAATCAGGTATAAATTTATTCCCACACATAGATTAGCATTAAAGTCAATGGGAGATTTTTTTTACTGAATTTACCCCTACAAGTAAGCAAAAACTAAACGAAAAGACAAATGATCAAACAGATAGAAAAAAAACACTCCGCCACGGCTTTCTGGATTAATTCTTTTTTCATATCAACAATAGTCAGACAATTTTTTTGAAACTCCACCACTTGCACGTGGACAGAAGTGAATATTTTCATACTGAGATTCTCCTAAAACAATACAACAAACAAAACACAGCGAATTTCATACCGTTCAGTTTTGAGTTGTTGGTTTGATTGATGTATACACTGCATCTCCTATGATTCATATGACTGTTTTATGCGTCAACAACGTTGTTGCTCATTTACTAAACAGTGAAGGTATTTCGCCTTTTATAGCTGATGTTTATCATTTGAAAATCTATTTCAAGGTATCCCCCTTTTCTTCATAAAATAATTTAAACCAAAACAAATGCAAAAAGCAAAAAACACTAAAAAATTGTTTTCCAAACGTTACTCGTAACAAAACAAGCTTCGTCTTTCAGAGGTAAGCATACGATGTAATGGGTTTGAAACCCTTATATACTACCCATTTTGTAAAGTTTCCTCAGAGAAGGTATTGGCAAAAATCTGGTTGGTTATATACGTATAGTATACGTTTGCGGCTTGTGGCGTTTTTCTTGTTTTTTGAAGTTGTGCTCTGCATAGATTAAAATCTAATAATCTCTAAAAATCTAAAACACCGACTCAATCATAGAATGAGTCTTTGTCAGGGCTTTATCGTAATAACAAACAAAAATTTTGCAAAAATTCGATATAGTACACCCTTTTAATTGAATTATCTATACATTTAAGTTTGCACTGCATGCTATGATTTCAAACCACAGTCTACATCTGTTGGGAACGTTGCCCTGAACGGGACGGAATGAAACCCGTACGTCCGATGAGGCGAAAGACCTTAATCTTAGCTACCTGAGTAGTCCTTTTTCTGTCCTCTTCAGGGATGAATGACAAAAGGGGGGTGTTAGTAATAACATTTAAAAAAAAAAAGAGCTTTATAATCATCCCATTTACATTTTATTAAACGTGTGTGGGTCCCACGTCAGGTACGTTGTCGTGAAAGGTCGTTTATCATATTTAAACGTCTAGCCCCCCCCCCTCTTTTTTCTCATTGTCAAGACCCTCTCATCTCCTTATATTCACGCAGTACTTAATTTTCCATGTGCACTAATTGCTGACAAAAATGTCATATAAATTGGATAGACTAAGCACTGCGAGTGTTTCTTTGCCTCAAGTGTAGTGGATTGATTTGATTGTTTTTGCTTAACGTCCAGTGGCAAATATTCCATGCAAATTAAAGCCATTGTGTTAGAAATTCACCTCAAGTCTAGTTAAACATTACCTTTTATTTGTATTTTTGTGAGAGAAGAAGAGAAAAAAAACACGAATGATATAGAATTGCACACACGCACTTGCTTCAAATGTGTTTTCTAAAATAAAACCACTATGCAATCTTAAGCATTGATGACTATTTCGACTTAAGTTACAACAAAGTGGCATTTATTTGATAGCCAAATTATCTGATCCCGACTTGACTGTGATGAGAAAAAGCAACATATTACATGGTAGAGCACACTGGTTCCCGAAAAGTGGATCATAGTATAAGAACAGGTACTTCCGATTTGGGCAACAAGGCAAACACATCATACTTTCAAATATTTATTTCATTATTCACGTGAAACTTCCGTCACGGGTTCTACCGTCACCCTGTAACGTGGAGCCTTTCAATTTGTATCAATTCATTGCTCATTGTCTTTTACTTTTGCACAAAGTAACAGCTACTCGTAGGAACTACATTTTGTCTACAATGTGTACTACTAGTTTTCTGCAGACACATACGGGGGTAAATTCAGTAAATAAACATACGTCATCAGGGACCGCCCATTTAGGGGAGAGCTTTCTGTATAACACTGAAGTTATATGCTCTTCTGATTGGCAGATACTGTTTGTAATAAATATTTTTTTGGTAGATGGATCAAAACTAGAGTTGAAAAAAAAAAAAATATATATATATGCTGAATGTACTAATTTGTTTCCCTTCAGGGTTGAAAAGTAATGGGGGTCAGTATAGGAATTCAGTGCGAATGTACATTGTTTGTAAACAAGGCCATGTGAATGCCCAAAAATGCCGCATGACCCTATGTTTTTATTGTTGCAAAAGATAGGGCTACATTTGTACTTGCATGAATGATATATGAAAGATTTTAATTTCTAAAGGTAAAATCAGGTATAAATTTATTCCCACACATAGATTAGCATTAAAGTCAATGGGAGATTTTTTTTACTGAATTTACCCCTACAAGTAAGCAAAAACTAAACGAAAAGACAAATGATCAAACAGATAGAAAAAAAACACTCCGCCACGGCTTTCTGGATTAATTCTTTTTTCATATCAACAATAGTCAGACAATTTTTTTGAAACTCCACCACTTGCACGTGGACAGAAGTGAATATTTTCACACTGAGATTCTCCTAAAACAATACAACAAACAAAACACAGCGAATTTCATACCGTTCAGTTTTGAGTTGTTGGTTTGATTGATGTATACACTGCATCTCCTATGATTCATATGACTGTTTTATGCGTCAACAACGTTGTTGCTCATTTACTAAACAGTGAAGGTATTTCGCCTTTTATAGCTGATGTTTATCATTTGAAAATCTATTTCAAGGTATCCCCCTTTTCTTCATAAAATAATTTAAACCAAAACAAATGCAAAAAGCAAAAAACACTAAAAAATTGTTTTCCAAACGTTACTCGTAACAAAACAAGCTTCGTCTTTCAGAGGTAAGCATACGATGTAATGGGTTTGAAACCCTTATATACTACCCATTTTGTAAAGTTTCCTCAGAGAAGGTATTGGCAAAAATCTGGTTGGTTATATACGTATAGTATACGTTTGCGGCTTGTGGCGTTTTTCTTGTTTTTTGAAGTTGTGCTCTGCATAGATTAAAATCTAATAATCTCTAAAAATCTAAAACACCGACTCAATCATAGAATGAGTCTTTGTCAGGGCTTTATCGTAATAACAAACAAAAATTTTGCAAAAATTCGATATAGTACACCCTTTTAATTGAATTATCTATACATTTAAGTTTGCACTGCATGCTATGATTTCAAACCACAGTCTACATCTGTTGGGAACGTTGCCCTGAACGGGACGGAATGAAACCCGTACGTTCGATGAGGCGAAAGATCTTAATCTTAGCTACCTGAGTAGTCCTTTTTCTGTCCTCTTCAGGGATGAATGACAAAAGGGGGGTGTTAGTAATAACATTTAAAAAAAAAAGAGCTTTATAATCATTCCATTTATATTTTATTAAACGTGTGTGGGTCCCACGTCAGGTACGTTGTCGTGAAAGGTCGTTTATCATATTTAAACGTCTAGCCCCCCCCCCCCCCCTTTTTTCTCATTGTCAAGACCCTCTCATCTCCTTATATTCACGCAGTACTTAATTTTCCATGTGCACTAATTGCTGACAAAAATGTCATATAAATTGGATAGACTAAGCACTGCGAGTGTTTCTTTGCCTCAAGTGTAGTGGATTGATTTGATTGTTTTTGCTTAACGTCCAGTGGCAAATATTCCATGCAAATTAAAGCCATTGTGTTAGAAATTCACCTCAAGTCTAGTTAAACATTACCTTTTATTTGTATTTTTGTGAGAGAAGAAGAGAAAAAAAACACGAATGATATAGAATTGCACACACGCACTTGCTTCAAATGTGTTTTCTAAAATAAAACCACTATGCAATCTTAAGCATTGATGACTATTTCGACTTAAGTTACAACAAAGTGGCATTTATTTGATAGCCAAATTATCTGATCCCGACTTGACTGTGATGAGAAAAAGCAACATATTACATGGTAGAGCACACTGGTTCCCGAAAAGTGGATCATAGTATAAGAACAGGTACTTCCGATTTGGGCAACAAGGCAAACACATCATACTTTCAAATATTTATTTCATTATTCACGTGAAACTTCCGTCACGGGTTCTACCGTCACCCTGTAACGTGGAGCCTTTCAATTTGTATCAATTCATTGCTCATTGTCTTTTACTTTTGCACAAAGTAACAGCTACTCGTAGGAACTACATTTTGTCTACAATGTGTACTACTAGTTTTCTGCAGACACATACGGGGGTAAATTCAGTAAATAAACATACGTCATCAGGGACCGCCCATTTAGGGGAGAGCTTTCTGTATAACACTGAAGTTATATGCTCTTCTGATTGGCAGATACTGTTTGTAATAAATATTTTTTTGGTAGATGGATCAAAACTAGAGTTGAAAAAAAAAAAAATATATATATATGCTGAATGTACTAATTTGTTTCCCTTCAGGGTTGAAAAGTAATGGGGGTCAGTATAGGAATTCAGTGCGAATGTACATTGTTTGTAAACAAGGCCATGTGAATGCCCAAAAATGCCGCATGACCCTATGTTTTTATTGTTGCAAAAGATAGGGCTACATTTGTACTTGCATGAATGATATATGAAAGATTTTAATTTCTAAAGGTAAAATCAGGTATAAATTTATTCCCACACATAGATTAGCATTAAAGTCAATGGGAGATTTTTTTTACTGAATTTACCCCTACAAGTAAGCAAAAACTAAACGAAAAGACAAATGATCAAACAGATAGAAAAAAAACACTCCGCCACGGCTTTCTGGATTAATTCTTTTTTCATATCAACAATAGTCAGACAATTTTTTTGAAACTCCACCACTTGCACGTGGACAGAAGTGAATATTTTCACACTGAGATTCTCCTAAAACAATACAACAAACAAAACACAGCGAATTTCATACCGTTCAGTTTTGAGTTGTTGGTTTGATTGATGTATACACTGCATCTCCTATGATTCATATGACTGTTTTATGCGTCAACAACGTTGTTGCTCATTTACTAAACAGTGAAGGTATTTCGCCTTTTATAGCTGATGTTTATCATTTGAAAATCTATTTCAAGGTATCCCCCTTTTCTTCATAAAATAATTTAAACCAAAACAAATGCAAAAAGCAAAAAACACTAAAAAATTGTTTTCCAAACGTTACTCGTAACAAAACAAGCTTCGTCTTTCAGAGGTAAGCATACGATGTAATGGGTTTGAAACCCTTATATACTACCCATTTTGTAAAGTTTCCTCAGAGAAGGTATTGGCAAAAATCTGGTTGGTTATATACGTATAGTATACGTTTGCGGCTTGTGGCGTTTTTCTTGTTTTTTGAAGTTGTGCTCTGCATAGATTAAAATCTAATAATCTCTAAAAATCTAAAACACCGACTCAATCATAGAATGAGTCTTTGTCAGGGCTTTATCGTAATAACAAACAAAAATTTTGCAAAAATTCGATATAGTACACCCTTTTAATTGAATTATCTATACATTTAAGTTTGCACTGCATGCTATGATTTCAAACCACAGTCTACATCTGTTGGGAACGTTGCCCTGAACGGGACGGAATGAAACCCGTACGTTCGATGAGGCGAAAGATCTTAATCTTAGCTACCTGAGTAGTCCTTTTTCTGTCCTCTTCAGGGATGAATGACAAAAGGGGGGTGTTAGTAATAACATTTAAAAAAAAAAGAGCTTTATAATCATTCCATTTATATTTTATTAAACGTGTGTGGGTCCCACGTCAGGTACGTTGTCGTGAAAGGTCGTTTATCATATTTAAACGTCTAGCCCCCCCCCCCTTTTTTCTCATTGTCAAGACCCTCTCATCTCCTTATATTCACGCAGTACTTAATTTTCCATGTGCACTAATTGCTGACAAAAATGTCATATAAATTGGATAGACTAAGCACTGCGAGTGTTTCTTTGCCTCAAGTGTAGTGGATTGATTTGATTGTTTTTGCTTAACGTCCAGTGGCAAATATTCCATGCAAATTAAAGCCATTGTGTTAGAAATTCACCTCAAGTCTAGTTAAACATTACCTTTTATTTGTATTTTTGTGAGAGAAGAAGAGAAAAAAAACACGAATGATATAGAATTGCACACACGCACTTGCTTCAAATGTGTTTTCTAAAATAAAACCACTATGCAATCTTAAGCATTGATGACTATTTCGACTTAAGTTACAACAAAGTGGCATTTATTTGATAGCCAAATTATCTGATCCCGACTTGACTGTGATGAGAAAAAGCAACATATTACATGGTAGAGCACACTGGTTCCCGAAAAGTGGATCATAGTATAAGAACAGGTACTTCCGATTTGGGCAACAAGGCAAACACATCATACTTTCAAATATTTATTTCATTATTCACGTGAAACTTCCGTCACGGGTTCTACCGTCACCCTGTAACGTGGAGCCTTTCAATTTGTATCAATTCATTGCTCATTGTCTTTTACTTTTGCACAAAGTAACAGCTACTCGTAGGAACTACATTTTGTCTACAATGTGTACTACTAGTTTTCTGCAGACACATACGGGGGTAAATTCAGTAAATAAACATACGTCATCAGGGACCGCCCATTTAGGGGAGAGCTTTCTGTATAACACTGAAGTTATATGCTCTTCTGATTGGCAGATACTGTTTGTAATAAATATTTTTTTGGTAGATGGATCAAAACTAGAGTTGAAAAAAAAAAAAATATATATATATGCTGAATGTACTAATTTGTTTCCCTTCAGGGTTGAAAAGTAATGGGGGTCAGTATAGGAATTCAGTGCGAATGTACATTGTTTGTAAACAAGGCCATGTGAATGCCCAAAAATGCCGCATGACCCTATGTTTTTATTGTTGCAAAAGATAGGGCTACATTTGTACTTGCATGAATGATATATGAAAGATTTTAATTTCTAAAGGTAAAATCAGGTATAAATTTATTCCCACACATAGATTAGCATTAAAGTCAATGGGAGATTTTTTTTACTGAATTTACCCCTACAAGTAAGCAAAAACTAAACGAAAAGACAAATGATCAAACAGATAGAAAAAAAACACTCCGCCACGGCTTTCTGGATTAATTCTTTTTTCATATCAACAATAGTCAGACAATTTTTTTGAAACTCCACCACTTGCACGTGGACAGAAGTGAATATTTTCACACTGAGATTCTCCTAAAACAATACAACAAACAAAACACAGCGAATTTCATACCGTTCAGTTTTGAGTTGTTGGTTTGATTGATGTATACACTGCATCTCCTATGATTCATATGACTGTTTTATGCGTCAACAACGTTGTTGCTCATTTACTAAACAGTGAAGGTATTTCGCCTTTTATAGCTGATGTTTATCATTTGAAAATCTATTTCAAGGTATCCCCCTTTTCTTCATAAAATAATTTAAACCAAAACAAATGCAAAAAGCAAAAAACACTAAAAAATTGTTTTCCAAACGTTACTCGTAACAAAACAAGCTTCGTCTTTCAGAGGTAAGCATACGATGTAATGGGTTTGAAACCCTTATATACTACCCATTTTGTAAAGTTTCCTCAGAGAAGGTATTGGCAAAAATCTGGTTGGTTATATACGTATAGTATACGTTTGCGGCTTGTGGCGTTTTTCTTGTTTTTTGAAGTTGTGCTCTGCATAGATTAAAATCTAATAATCTCTAAAAATCTAAAACACCGACTCAATCATAGAATGAGTCTTTGTCAGGGCTTTATCGTAATAACAAACAAAAATTTTGCAAAAATTCGATATAGTACACCCTTTTAATTGAATTATCTATACATTTAAGTTTGCACTGCATGCTATGATTTCAAACCACAGTCTACATCTGTTGGGAACGTTGCCCTGAACGGGACGGAATGAAACCCGTACGTTCGATGAGGCGAAAGATCTTAATCTTAGCTACCTGAGTAGTCCTTTTTCTGTCCTCTTCAGGGATGAATGACAAAAGGGGGGTGTTAGTAATAACATTTAAAAAAAAAAGAGCTTTATAATCATTCCATTTATATTTTATTAAACGTGTGTGGGTCCCACGTCAGGTACGTTGTCGTGAAAGGTCGTTTATCATATTTAAACGTCTAGCCCCCCCCCCCCTTTTTTCTCATTGTCAAGACCCTCTCATCTCCTTATATTCACGCAGTACTTAATTTTCCATGTGCACTAATTGCTGACAAAAATGTCATATAAATTGGATAGACTAAGCACTGCGAGTGTTTCTTTGCCTCAAGTGTAGTGGATTGATTTGATTGTTTTTGCTTAACGTCCAGTGGCAAATATTCCATGCAAATTAAAGCCATTGTGTTAGAAATTCACCTCAAGTCTAGTTAAACATTACCTTTTATTTGTATTTTTGTGAGAGAAGAAGAGAAAAAAAACACGAATGATATAGAATTGCACACACGCACTTGCTTCAAATGTGTTTTCTAAAATAAAACCACTATGCAATCTTAAGCATTGATGACTATTTCGACTTAAGTTACAACAAAGTGGCATTTATTTGATAGCCAAATTATCTGATCCCGACTTGACTGTGATGAGAAAAAGCAACATATTACATGGTAGAGCACACTGGTTCCCGAAAAGTGGATCATAGTATAAGAACAGGTACTTCCGATTTGGGCAACAAGGCAAACACATCATACTTTCAAATATTTATTTCATTATTCACGTGAAACTTCCGTCACGGGTTCTACCGTCACCCTGTAACGTGGAGCCTTTCAATTTGTATCAATTCATTGCTCATTGTCTTTTACTTTTGCACAAAGTAACAGCTACTCGTAGGAACTACATTTTGTCTACAATGTGTACTACTAGTTTTCTGCAGACACATACGGGGGTAAATTCAGTAAATAAACATACGTCATCAGGGACCGCCCATTTAGGGGAGAGCTTTCTGTATAACACTGAAGTTATATGCTCTTCTGATTGGCAGATACTGTTTGTAATAAATATTTTTTTGGTAGATGGATCAAAACTAGAGTTGAAAAAAAAAAATATATATATATATGCTGAATGTACTAATTTGTTTCCCTTCAGGGTTGAAAAGTAATGGGGGTCAGTATAGGAATTCAGTGCGAATGTACATTGTTTGTAAACAAGGCCATGTGAATGCCCAAAAATGCCGCATGACCCTATGTTTTTATTGTTGCAAAAGATAGGGCTACATTTGTACTTGCATGAATGATATATGAAAGATTTTAATTTCTAAAGGTAAAATCAGGTATAAATTTATTCCCACACATAGATTAGCATTAAAGTCAATGGGAGATTTTTTTTACTGAATTTACCCCTACAAGTAAGCAAAAACTAAACGAAAAGACAAATGATCAAACAGATAGAAAAAAAACACTCCGCCACGGCTTTCTGGATTAATTCTTTTTTCATATCAACAATAGTCAGACAATTTTTTTGAAACTCCACCACTTGCACGTGGACAGAAGTGAATATTTTCACACTGAGATTCTCCTAAAACAATACAACAAACAAAACACAGCGAATTTCATACCGTTCAGTTTTGAGTTGTTGGTTTGATTGATGTATACACTGCATCTCCTATGATTCATATGACTGTTTTATGCGTCAACAACGTTGTTGCTCATTTACTAAACAGTGAAGGTATTTCGCCTTTTATAGCTGATGTTTATCATTTGAAAATCTATTTCAAGGTATCCCCCTTTTCTTCATAAAATAATTTAAACCAAAACAAATGCAAAAAGCAAAAAACACTAAAAAGTTGTTTTCCAAACGTTACTCGTAACAAAACAAGCTTCGTCTTTCAGAGGTAAGCATACGATGTAATGGGTTTGAAACCCTTATATACTACCCATTTTGTAAAGTTTCCTCAGAGAAGGTATACAGGCAAAAATCTGGTTGGTTATATACGTATAGTATACGTTTGCGGCTTGTGGCGTTTTTCTTGTTTTTTGAAGTTGTGCTCTGCATAGATTAAAATCTAATAATCTCTAAAAATCTAAAACACCGACTCAATCATAGAATGAGTCTTTGTCAGGGCTTTATCGTAATAACAAACAAAAATTTTGCAAAAATTCGATATAGTACACCCTTTTAATTGAATTATCTATACATTTAAGTTTGCACTGCATGCTATGATTTCAAACCACAGTCTACATCTGTTGGGAACGTTGCCCTGAACGGGACGGAATGAAACCCGTACGTTCGATGAGGCGAAAGATCTTAATCTTAGCTACCTGAGTAGTCCTTTTTCTGTCCTCTTCAGGGATGAATGACAAAAGGGGGGTGTTAGTAATAACATTTAAAAAAAAAAGAGCTTTATAATCATCCCATTTACATTTTATTAAACGTGTGTGGGTCCCACGTCAGGTACGTTGTCGTGAAAGGTCGTTTATCATATTTAAACGTCTAGCCCCCCCCCTTTTTTCTCATTGTCAAGACCCTCTCATCTCCTTATATTCACGCAGTACTTAATTTTCCATGTGCACTAATTGCTGACAAAAATGTCATATAAATTGGATAGACTAAGCACTGCGAGTGTTTCTTTGCCTCAAGTGTAGTGGATTGATTTGATTGTTTTTGCTTAACGTCCAGTGGCAAATATTCCATGCAAATTAAAGCCATTGTGTTAGAAATTCACCTCAAGTCTAGTTAAACATTACCTTTTATTTGTATTTTTGTGAGAGAAGAAGAGAAAAAAAACACGAATGATATAGAATTGCACACACGCACTTGCTTCAAATGTGTTTTCTAAAATAAAACCACTATGCAATCTTAAGCATTGATGACTATTTCGACTTAAGTTACAACAAAGTGGCATTTATTTGATAGCCAAATTATCTGATCCCGACTTGACTGTGATGAGAAAAAGCAACATATTACATGGTAGAGCACACTGGTTCCCGAAAAGTGGATCATAGTATAAGAACAGGTACTTCCGATTTGGGCAACAAGGCAAACACATCATACTTTCAAATATTTATTTCATTATTCACGTGAAACTTCCGTCACGGGTTCTACCGTCACCCTGTAACGTGGAGCCTTTCAATTTGTATCAATTCATTGCTCATTGTCTTTTACTTTTGCACAAAGTAACAGCTACTCGTAGGAACTACATTTTGTCTACAATGTGTACTACTAGTTTTCTGCAGACACATACGGGGGTAAATTCAGTAAATAAACATACGTCATCAGGGACCGCCCATTTAGGGGAGAGCTTTCTGTATAACACTGAAGTTATATGCTCTTCTGATTGGCAGATACTGTTTGTAATAAATATTTTTTTGGTAGATGGATCAAAACTAGAGTTGAAAAAAAAAAAAATATATATATGCTAAATGTACTAATTTGTTTCCCTTCAGGGTTGAAAAGTAATGGGGGTCAGTATAGGAATTCAGTGCGAATGTACATTGTTTGTAAACAAGGCCATGTGAATGCCCAAAAATGCCGCATGACCCTATGTTTTTATTGTTGCAAAAGATAGGGCTACATTTGTACTTGCATGAATGATATATGAAAGATTTTAATTTCTAAAGGTAAAATCAGGTATAAATTTATTCCCACACATAGATTAGCATTAAAGTCAATGGGAGATTTTTTTTACTGAATTTACCCCTACAAGTAAGCAAAAACTAAACGAAAAGACAAATGATCAAACAGATAGAAAAAAAACACTCCGCCACGGCTTTCTGGATTAATTCTTTTTTCATATCAACAATAGTCAGACAATTTTTTTGAAACTCCACCACTTGCACGTGGACAGAAGTGAATATTTTCACACTGAGATTCTCCTAAAACAATACAACAAACAAAACACAGCGAATTTCATACCGTTCAGTTTTGAGTTGTTGGTTTGATTGATGTATACACTGCATCTCCTATGATTCATATGACTGTTTTATGCGTCAACAACGTTGTTGCTCATTTACTAAACAGTGAAGGTATTTCGCCTTTTATAGCTGATGTTTATCATTTGAAAATCTATTTCAAGGTATCCCCCTTTTCTTCATAAAATAATTTAAACCAAAACAAATGCAAAAAGCAAAAAACACTAAAAAATTGTTTTCCAAACGTTACTCGTAACAAAACAAGCTTCGTCTTTCAGAGGTAAGCATACGATGTAATGGGTTTGAAACCCTTATATACTACCCATTTTGTAAAGTTTCCTCAGAGAAGGTATTGGCAAAAATCTGGTTGGTTATATACGTATAGTATACGTTTGCGGCTTGTGGCGTTTTTCTTGTTTTTTGAAGTTGTGCTCTGCATAGATTAAAATCTAATAATCTCTAAAAATCTAAAACACCGACTCAATCATAGAATGAGTCTTTGTCAGGGCTTTATCGTAATAACAAACAAAAATTTTGCAAAAATTCGATATAGTACACCCTTTTAATTGAATTATCTATACATTTAAGTTTGCACTGCATGCTATGATTTCAAACCACAGTCTACATCTGTTGGGAACGTTGCCCTGAACGGGACGGAATGAAACCCGTACGTTCGATGAGGCGAAAGATCTTAATCTTAGCTACCTGAGTAGTCCTTTTTCTGTCCTCTTCAGGGATGAATGACAAAAGGGGGGTGTTAGTAATAACATTTAAAAAAAAAGAGCTTTATAATCATCCCATTTACATTTTATTAAACGTGTGTGGGTCCCACGTCAGGTACGTTGTCGTGAAAGGTCGTTTATCATATTTAAACGTCTAGCCCCCCCCCCCCCTTTTTTCTCATTGTCAAGACCCTCTCATCTCCTTATATTCACGCAGTACTTAATTTTCCATGTGCACTAATTGCTGACAAAAATGTCATATAAATTGGATAGACTAAGCACTGCGAGTGTTTCTTTGCCTCAAGTGTAGTGGATTGATTTGATTGTTTTTGCTTAACGTCCAGTGGCAAATATTCCATGCAAATTAAAGCCATTGTGTTAGAAATTCACCTCAAGTCTAGTTAAACATTACCTTTTATTTGTATTTTTGTGAGAGAAGAAGAGAAAAAAAACACGAATGATATAGAATTGCACACACGCACTTGCTTCAAATGTGTTTTCTAAAATAAAACCACTATGCAATCTTAAGCATTGATGACTATTTCGACTTAAGTTACAACAAAGTGGCATTTATTTGATAGCCAAATTATCTGATCCCGACTTGACTGTGATGAGAAAAAGCAACATATTACATGGTAGAGCACACTGGTTCCCGAAAAGTGGATCATAGTATAAGAACAGGTACTTCCGATTTGGGCAACAAGGCAAACACATCATACTTTCAAATATTTATTTCATTATTCACGTGAAACTTCCGTCACGGGTTCTACCGTCACCCTGTAACGTGGAGCCTTTCAATTTGTATCAATTCATTGCTCATTGTCTTTTACTTTTGCACAAAGTAACAGCTACTCGTAGGAACTACATTTTGTCTACAATGTGTACTACTAGTTTTCTGCAGACACATACGGGGGTAAATTCAGTAAATAAACATACGTCATCAGGGACCGCCCATTTAGGGGAGAGCTTTCTGTATAACACTGAAGTTATATGCTCTTCTGATTGGCAGATACTGTTTGTAATAAATATTTTTTTGGTAGATGGATCAAAACTAGAGTTGAAAAAAAAAAAAATATATATATGCTGAATGTACTAATTTGTTTCCCTTCAGGGTTGAAAAGTAATGGGGGTCAGTATAGGAATTCAGTGCGAATGTACATTGTTTGTAAACAAGGCCATGTGAATGCCCAAAAATGCCGCATGACCCTATGTTTTTATTGTTGCAAAAGATAGGGCTACATTTGTACTTGCATGAATGATATATGAAAGATTTTAATTTCTAAAGGTAAAATCAGGTATAAATTTATTCCCACACATAGATTAGCATTAAAGTCAATGGGAGATTTTTTTTACTGAATTTACCCCTACAAGTAAGCAAAAACTAAACGAAAAGACAAATGATCAAACAGATAGAAAAAAAACACTCCGCCACGGCTTTCTGGATTAATTCTTTTTTCATATCAACAATAGTCAGACAATTTTTTTGAAACTCCACCACTTGCACGTGGACAGAAGTGAATATTTTCACACTGAGATTCTCCTAAAACAATACAACAAACAAAACACAGCGAATTTCATACCGTTCAGTTTTGAGTTGTTGGTTTGATTGATGTATACACTGCATCTCCTATGATTCATATGACTGTTTTATGCGTCAACAACGTTGTTGCTCATTTACTAAACAGTGAAGGTATTTCGCCTTTTATAGCTGATGTTTATCATTTGAAAATCTATTTCAAGGTATCCCCCTTTTCTTCATAAAATAATTTAAACCAAAACAAATGCAAAAAGCAAAAAACACTAAAAAATTGTTTTCCAAACGTTACTCGTAACAAAACAAGCTTCGTCTTTCAGAGGTAAGCATACGATGTAATGGGTTTGAAACCCTTATATACTACCCATTTTGTAAAGTTTCCTCAGAGAAGGTATTGGCAAAAATCTGGTTGGTTATATACGTATAGTATACGTTTGCGGCTTGTGGCGTTTTTCTTGTTTTTTGAAGTTGTGCTCTGCATAGATTAAAATCTAATAATCTCTAAAAATCTAAAACACCGACTCAATCATAGAATGAGTCTTTGTCAGGGCTTTATCGTAATAACAAACAAAAATTTTGCAAAAATTCGATATAGTACACCCTTTTAATTGAATTATCTATACATTTAAGTTTGCACTGCATGCTATGATTTCAAACCACAGTCTACATCTGTTGGGAACGTTGCCCTGAACGGGACGGAATGAAACCCGTACGTTCGATGAGGCGAAAGATCTTAATCTTAGCTACCTGAGTAGTCCTTTTTCTGTCCTCTTCAGGGATGAATGACAAAAGGGGGGTGTTAGTAATAACATTTAAAAAAAAAAGAGCTTTATAATCATCCCATTTACATTTTATTAAACGTGTGTGGGTCCCACGTCAGGTACGTTGTCGTGAAAGGTCGTTTATCATATTTAAACGTCTAGCCCCCCCCCCCTTTTTTCTCATTGTCAAGACCCTCTCATCTCCTTATATTCACGCAGTACTTAATTTTCCATGTGCACTAATTGCTGACAAAAATGTCATATAAATTGGATAGACTAAGCACTGCGAGTGTTTCTTTGCCTCAAGTGTAGTGGATTGATTTGATTGTTTTTGCTTAACGTCCAGTGGCAAATATTCCATGCAAATTAAAGCCATTGTGTTAGAAATTCACCTCAAGTCTAGTTAAACATTACCTTTTATTTGTATTTTTGTGAGAGAAGAAGAGAAAAAAAACACGAATGATATAGAATTGCACACACGCACTTGCTTCAAATGTGTTTTCTAAAATAAAACCACTATGCAATCTTAAGCATTGATGACTATTTCGACTTAAGTTACAACAAAGTGGCATTTATTTGATAGCCAAATTATCTGATCCCGACTTGACTGTGATGAGAAAAAGCAACATATTACATGGTAGAGCACACTGGTTCCCGAAAAGTGGATCATAGTATAAGAACAGGTACTTCCGATTTGGGCAACAAGGCAAACACATCATACTTTCAAATATTTATTTCATTATTCACGTGAAACTTCCGTCACGGGTTCTACCGTCACCCTGTAACGTGGAGCCTTTCAATTTGTATCAATTCATTGCTCATTGTCTTTTACTTTTGCACAAAGTAACAGCTACTCGTAGGAACTACATTTTGTCTACAATGTGTACTACTAGTTTTCTGCAGACACATACGGGGGTAAATTCAGTAAATAAACATACGTCATCAGGGACCGCCCATTTAGGGGAGAGCTTTCTGTATAACACTGAAGTTATATGCTCTTCTGATTGGCAGATACTGTTTGTAATAAATATTTTTTTGGTAGATGGATCAAAACTAGAGTTGAAAAAAAAAAAAAATATATATATGCTGAATGTACTAATTTGTTTCCCTTCAGGGTTGAAAAGTAATGGGGGTCAGTATAGGAATTCAGTGCGAATGTACATTGTTTGTAAACAAGGCCATGTGAATGCCCAAAAATGCCGCATGACCCTATGTTTTTATTGTTGCAAAAGATAGGGCTACATTTGTACTTGCATGAATGATATATGAAAGATTTTAATTTCTAAAGGTAAAATCAGGTATAAATTTATTCCCACACATAGATTAGCATTAAAGTCAATGGGAGATTTTTTTTACTGAATTTACCCCTACAAGTAAGCAAAAACTAAACGAAAAGACAAATGATCAAACAGATAGAAAAAAAACACTCCGCCACGGCTTTCTGGATTAATTCTTTTTTCATATCAACAATAGTCAGACAATTTTTTTGAAACTCCACCACTTGCACGTGGACAGAAGTGAATATTTTCACACTGAGATTCTCCTAAAACAATACAACAAACAAAACACAGCGAATTTCATACCGTTCAGTTTTGAGTTGTTGGTTTGATTGATGTATACACTGCATCTCCTATGATTCATATGACTGTTTTATGCGTCAACAACGTTGTTGCTCATTTACTAAACAGTGAAGGTATTTCGCCTTTTATAGCTGATGTTTATCATTTGAAAATCTATTTCAAGGTATCCCCCTTTTCTTCATAAAATAATTTAAACCAAAACAAATGCAAAAAGCAAAAAACACTAAAAAATTGTTTTCCAAACGTTACTCGTAACAAAACAAGCTTCGTCTTTCAGAGGTAAGCATACGATGTAATGGGTTTGAAACCCTTATATACTACCCATTTTGTAAAGTTTCCTCAGAGAAGGTATTGGCAAAAATCTGGTTGGTTATATACGTATAGTATACGTTTGCGGCTTGTGGCGTTTTTCTTGTTTTTTGAAGTTGTGCTCTGCATAGATTAAAATCTAATAATCTCTAAAAATCTAAAACACCGACTCAATCATAGAATGAGTCTTTGTCAGGGCTTTATCGTAATAACAAACAAAAATTTTGCAAAAATTCGATATAGTACACCCTTTTAATTGAATTATCTATACATTTAAGTTTGCACTGCATGCTATGATTTCAAACCACAGTCTACATCTGTTGGGAACGTTGCCCTGAACGGGACGGAATGAAACCCGTACGTTCGATGAGGCGAAAGATCTTAATCTTAGCTACCTGAGTAGTCCTTTTTCTGTCCTCTTCAGGGATGAATGACAAAAGGGGGGTGTTAGTAATAACATTTAAAAAAAAAAGAGCTTTATAATCATCCCATTTACATTTTATTAAACGTGTGTGGGTCCCACGTCAGGTACGTTGTCGTGAAAGGTCGTTTATCATATTTAAACGTCTAGCCCCCCCCCCCTTTTTTCTCATTGTCAAGACCCTCTCATCTCCTTATATTCACGCAGTACTTAATTTTCCATGTGCACTAATTGCTGACAAAAATGTCATATAAATTGGATAGACTAAGCACTGCGAGTGTTTCTTTGCCTCAAGTGTAGTGGATTGATTTGATTGTTTTTGCTTAACGTCCAGTGGCAAATATTCCATGCAAATTAAAGCCATTGTGTTAGAAATTCACCTCAAGTCTAGTTAAACATTACCTTTTATTTGTATTTTTGTGAGAGAAGAAGAGAAAAAAAACACGAATGATATAGAATTGCACACACGCACTTGCTTCAAATGTGTTTTCTAAAATAAAACCACTATGCAATCTTAAGCATTGATGACTATTTCGACTTAAGTTACAACAAAGTGGCATTTATTTGATAGCCAAATTATCTGATCCCGACTTGACTGTGATGAGAAAAAGCAACATATTACATGGTAGAGCACACTGGTTCCCGAAAAGTGGATCATAGTATAAGAACAGGTACTTCCGATTTGGGCAACAAGGCAAACACATCATACTTTCAAATATTTATTTCATTATTCACGTGAAACTTCCGTCACGGGTTCTACCGTCACCCTGTAACGTGGAGCCTTTCAATTTGTATCAATTCATTGCTCATTGTCTTTTACTTTTGCACAAAGTAACAGCTACTCGTAGGAACTACATTTTGTCTACAATGTGTACTACTAGTTTTCTGCAGACACATACGGGGGTAAATTCAGTAAATAAACATACGTCATCAGGGACCGCCCATTTAGGGGAGAGCTTTCTGTATAACACTGAAGTTATATGCTCTTCTGATTGGCAGATACTGTTTGTAATAAATATTTTTTTGGTAGATGGATCAAAACTAGAGTTGAAAAAAAAAAAAAATATATATATGCTGAATGTACTAATTTGTTTCCCTTCAGGGTTGAAAAGTAATGGGGGTCAGTATAGGAATTCAGTGCGAATGTACATTGTTTGTAAACAAGGCCATGTGAATGCCCAAAAATGCCGCATGACCCTATGTTTTTATTGTTGCAAAAGATAGGGCTACATTTGTACTTGCATGAATGATATATTAATGTCATGTTGATTTGAAGCCTCGTGATGTCAAGTGGGGAATATTACATATAGAGACCAGGACGAAAACATGTTGATTTGATACCATAATGATGACTTCTAAGGCGTGTTGATGTGTTATGTCCAGTGGCGAATATTGTATGGATACCAGAACGAAAAAAATATTGACTTTATTCCATGTGAATACTAAGGCGTATTGATGTTTACTGTCCAGTGGTGTATATTACATGGACACCAGGACCAAAACGTGTTGATTTGATAAAACGTAACCACGAAGATGCATTTAGTTGATGTGTAATGTCCAGTGGTTCATTTAAAATTGAGATTGGAAACCGGGTATGTGTCAAACAGCAGAATATAACCCTAGTGTATTGTCCAGTTACGAATGTTACATGGATACCAGGACGGAAACATGTTGGTCCTGGTATCTATGATTATTTCCCAAGCCCAGTAGTCAGCACTTTTGTGCTGACATGAATTGTCATTGATATGGTTATAGTTGTAAATTTACTGTTTACAAAATTTAGAATTTTTTGAAATACTAAGGCTTTTCTACCTCAGGCATAGATGACCTTAGCTGTATTTGGCAACACTTTGAGGAATTTTGGTCCTCAAAGCTCTTCAACTTCGTACTTTTTTAGCCTTTTTAACTTTTTGGATTCGAGCGTCACTGATGAGTCTTTAGTAGACGAAACGCGCGTCTGGCGTATATACAAATTTTAGTCCTGGTATCTATGGTGAGTTTATTTCATACCGAGAGATAACGGACTTAAATATGACGTCCATTTTCACTGAACATTTGTATTGAGGAGCCCACCACCGGTTGCGGGATTTTTTCGCTGCGTTGAAGACGTTAAAGGGTTGTTGTCTTATTGACATATATTGTGTATTCCCCATTCCCATTTTCAATTTTATAAAACATCAAAAATATTGAAAAAGAACAGATAAGTTTTAGCTTGAACTAGCTCGCTGTTCTCTCCCTGGTATGCTCCGACAGAAATAAATTAAAAAAACACCAGTATGAATCATATGTTACTTGGAAAGGAATTTTTAGATACAAGCATTTGAAAGAAAATATTATATACATTTTTGCAATAATAGTTGTGTGTTGTACTTTTTTTATTCGTGTGTATAGTTTGTAAGCGATCTTTTTTTTAAGGAAGCTGGCTTGGCATGTTTTGAAATTTTGGTCAGATTTTCGGAATCCTCTGGTTTTATCCATTTTAATGCCTTAACAAATTTGCCCGGTGACCCCCATTTTCTTTTTATAATTCTTTTAAATATATAATGATAAGCTGTCTCATAAAGTCTGACCGTTATAGAATTTTTATTATTTTTGACGATGTACTGTGTTGCTACCAAGAAAAACGTTAAACACTGAGAAAATGTAATGTTTATTTCAATCACTCAATTCGGTGCTTAGATACATCTGCATGCTCCATCAAAGCAATGCCATGAGGCGTGGTGTCCGTGACCATGTTCATGGCATGGCCCATGGTGGTCACAGTCTTTCGCTGTATGGCAGGCTGAAAGAAAAGAAATGAATGAAAGTTATAGAACGGATATTGATTATTCGCCATTCCCAGTCCGAATATGAAGCATTCTTGGTAATATTGTCAAAAGAAAACACCAAAACCGTTGCGATTGGCTGATCATCTCTTTAAAAATGATATTAAACAGATGGCATGAGTCGACCCTAGTTTTACCAACATTGAATTTACCACAGTCCTTTGAATTCAAAAACTAAAACCGTTGCGATTAGCTGGTAATCTCTTATAAATTGATATTCGACCAATGACATGACGTTAATTCCACAAACATTGAATCTATTACAGTCCTTTCAATTCTGAAGCGGTTAATTTGTTCGTAGTAGAAAACATTTATTTTTTACTCGTTTTTACATTGGCGGATACTATTATAGCTTTTGTAAAAGGATGAACCAACTCTTATAACCGCCTCTCCCAATACATACAAACACAAATTATATCTGTAGAGGATTCAAAAGGAAAATGATTGTGTTGAAGAAAAGCATACTGAACTATGATGAACTACATGTATATATACAACAAGAATGTGTCTTAAGTACACGGATGTCCCATCCGCAATATAATTTTCTATGTTCAAGGGATACAATTTCTAATTTGGCATGAACATTAGAAAGATTATATCATAGGGAACATGCTTACTAAGTTTCAAGTTGATTGGACCTCAATTTCATCAAAAACTACCTCGACCAAAAATTTTAACCTGAAGCAGGACGAACGGACGGACGGACGGATGCACAGACCAGAAAACATAATGCCCATAAATGGGGCATAAAAAACATGTTCTAACAGTGTGTGATGGACTGGGTGAGGTTTAAAGAATGAAGAGTAATGCAGTGGCGGATCCAGGGAGAGGGTTCAGGGGGTTGGAACCCCCCTTTTTTTGGACGATCAATGCATTTGAATGGAGACATATAGATACAACCCCCCCCCCCCTCCTTTTTAAAATGGCTGGATCCGCCCCTGTAATGGGCCGATATTAGAAAAAAAAATGCCAAACAGATATAGAATATATAAGAATGGGCCACAAAAAAATTAAGGTATTATACATAATAATGGAGACTCAATGTTAAATTAAATTAAGCAAAGAAAATAATGAGCAAAAATATAAACTAAAGAGAAAATATGCAAGCTTTGAAATTCTAGATTGTAAATATAGTTTTTACGTCATAGGTATAGTGAACTTAAAGCAAGAACTGAAATATTTTTTATTTGTAAATCGTACCCAGAAAAATCGACACACGCCATAACAGGAAACGATGGAAATTATGATAATGAGCCGCTTCATGAAGGTGAAACCTGTATTGTATATGGTAAATTAATGCAGTTTTGGTACACAATAATGTTTTACGATCAGATTTGTTCTTAAGTACCAATATATTGTATTTGAAGTTTCAATTTGTCAATACAATTGATAAAAAAAACCATTACATATTTTTAAGGCTTTGCATAATTGTGATGTTTACCCTTGAAATGAATATTATTATTTTAAAATGTTACGAAACAATTTATTGTTACCATTGTGTACCAATAGTTTTATTCAGAACACATACATATATGCAGTTTATATTCTTTTTTAAATAGTATTTTCATAAAACAAAGACGTGTTTGAAAGGATTTTTTAGGTTAAAGTTAAATACATATTGTGATTTACTGGGATTTATGTCCTGTGTAATTAATATAAATTATAAATGATCTTCATCAACATTGTGGCCAATTACTACAGAAAACAAGAGAGAACCTTCAGTTTACAAAACCGAATGTAAAAATATAAAAAACAAACATACTGGTTGCTGTTGCGTCGCGACAGGTACACAAGTTTTCGTCGTTGCATTCCACCATTGCACCGTTTCCGCATGATTCCAATGTACAGTCACTTGCTATTTGACATCTCTCTCCATACACCACTAGACAAACAAATACAAAAATATAAATATTTCATTGTACAGTCACTTGCTACTTGACATCTCTCTCCATACACCACTAGACAAACAAATACAAAAATATAAAGATTTCATTGTACAATCACTTGCTACTTGACATCTCTCTCCGTACACGACTATACAAACAAATATAAAAATATAAATATTTCATTGTACAGTCACTTGCTACTTGACATCTATCTCCATACACCACTATACAAACAAATATAAAATGGTAGGTAAAGACAAATGTTAAAATCTCAGTATAACTTTACAGGAAAATGTTATTTTAAAGTTTTCTGGTCCTTTGTCGTTGAATAGTCGGAATTGTTTTCAATTGCAATTTGTGTTCTGTCTTGAAAAAAACATTACATAAATTGATTAGTATTAGTTTAGTTTACAGGGGCGTAGCTAGGCAATTTTGATGTGTACGCAATGCAGGAGAAGGAAGTCAAACGGCCGGGGGTCTGGGGAAAACGGTGCAAAATCCTGCATTCTCGCAATTTCCGAGGACTTAAAATTACCTCACAGAAATCTTACTTTCAGGAGAAACAAGTCAACTTTGGAAATAAATACTAGTAATCAGAGAAAAATAATGAAACCTGTACTGTTGTCTCAACATTTTTTTTTTTTTTTTCTTATGTGTAGTTGGTTAAAATGACTTGATAAGGTATATTTTATTTTTTTCCAAGTCATGCTGAACCACTTTAAATTAGAAAACAAACTAATTTTTAAGCCAACACTTTGCAAATTAAATGGTATTTCTTTTATTGAAAAAATACATGATAAAAATTCGAATCACATATCTTTATCTTTTATTTTATGAGTGAACAAGCAGTGTGTTTCAGCTTTTTTTCTCCCCAAGATAATTCTGAAAAATCAATGCCCTTTTTCTGTTGCTTTTTTCTACTAAAGATGTCCAAAACCTTGTCTGCTTTAATTTTTTTCTCGGTATATGTTCAAAAGACCGAGTCCAGATAAAAGATTCGTTTTCATTGTATTTCTCAAGTTGGTCTTCACTCTTCTCATGGTACTAAAAGACCGTTCTGCCGTTGCCGCCTAGACCGGCATACATGGAAATACATAAAAGTATCTGAAAGGTTCCCGGGTATACATTTTATTTCATCAGTTATTTTGGAATCTTCAAAAAAGATGTCAGGGTAAGGAGGTATAAAGACGTGAGTGACAATTGTGTATTGACACCTGGAGGACTCATCCATTTTAAATTGTTTGCATCAACAACAGAATCACGATGCTGGTTTCGTAAATGAAAAGGGAAGACTAGTTTTCGGAATGGAATATAGCTACAAAGTGACCATTAACATATTTGTATATATTTTTTTATTAATTTCATTACTTTAGTTTTATTCTTACTAAATTTACCATATTTTTATTTTTGTGAAATTTTCTATGTGTACGCAACTGCGTTTTTGCGTACGGGTTGCTACGCGCCTGGTTTATTGGGAGACATTTCAATGGATAATCAGGATGGTCGGTACAGTCATACTGTAGTGAGGGGGGTCTGTAGTGCTTCGTTAAAATTAAATAAATAAGCAATCAAACGTTTCCCACAAAAGTACGTGGGACACGGTCACCCTGCCCCCTTTAAATACGCCTCTGAGATTGGAAGTCGTTTGTTCCTGTCTTGTCATATTTGTTTTTTCGTTAATTATATTGTTATAGATAATTCCGCTAGTTTTTCTCATTTTAATTCTTTCACCGTGATGACTTTTCATGTCGGCGCCTTTTATAGCTTACTATACAGTTATCTTATCGTTGAGATGTCCTAGAGTAACCTCTATACTTGCTAAAATCCACGTCATGTGAACTCTGAATGATAGTTGTCTCGACAGGAATCATACAACATCACCAATTTGGCAGCAATGGTGCAAAATAGATTATTACATGTGATTGAAAGAATTCGTTGATGATGATTTATGAAACGGAAAATGTTGCAAGTTCAGTAATTATTAAAAGAACTTGATAAATTAGATCCATTAACAGTAGCATATTAAGGGGTGCAAAAGGCGTACTTCATCCCCCCTTTTAATCGCAAAAAATAGATTCCACATCTTTTACGATATGTATACATATTTTATGTATTATAAAATCATACAAAAAATTGTATATATTTAATGGGGGACAATATCGGAAATTAATCCCCCCCTTTTCAAAAATCCTGGATGCTCCTCTGAAGCCGGATATTCAACAACTTACATAACATACAAAAAAAATGCACCCCAGCAAAAGACTACTTATAAATACTGTCACATTACCTGAAAGAACAACAACGAAAACAAAAGCTAATACACACTTCATGATTGTAATCAAGATCAAAAGTGGGATCTTTTCACTACAGTTATACGTATATACATGTATGGTCTTATCTTAAATATCGTGACAAGAAATACAGTGAAACCTAGCTGAACTATTGGAGACTCCACATAAGCAGATCGAGTTAGGCGAATTATAAATGAAACAAACTTAGTGTTCCATAAATTTTTTTAAGTTGTTATTTGGATGGAGAGTTGTCTCATTGGCACTCACATCACATCTTCCTATATCTATTAAGTGTTCAGAAACATACTACAAGACAATTAATTCGTATTTCATTTATCAATAGATATAGGAAGATGAGGTATAAATGCCAATGAAATAAATCTTCATTTTAAGTTGTTATTTGGATGGAGAGTTGTCTCATTGGCACTCACACCATATCTCCCTAGATCTTTTTAGTGTTCCGAAACATACTACAGGAAAATTAATTCGTATTTTCATTTATTATTAGATATAGGAAGATGTGGTATGAGTCCCAATGAGACAAATCTCCATCAAAGTTATAATTTATAAAAGTAAACCATTATTGGTCAAAGTACGGTCTTCAACACGGAGCCTTAGCTCATACCGAACAGCAAGCTATTTCATTTAATAAACCTGTATTCAAAGACAACCTTTATTGAAATAAAAAATCGAATAGTTTTGTCTTGAGTGATCTTTTTAAAAAGGTGATACCTAACACTACAGGGAGATAACTCTGTAAAATCAGCTAAACGTTTTAATTACGTTGTCTTATATAAGGAATATTTAGCTTCTCAATGATCAAAATTGATGGTTGTCAAATTGCTATATAACAGTGTAATTTTGCTGACAAAACGGTTGGTTCAAAAAAAAAAAATTGTATACATTTATTTTAGTTATAGTATTTACTTTGACAAAATTTTATGAAAATTAAACGAGCCAAATTAATTTTAGTGAAAGTGTTGTTAATACAGGTTTGACTGTATATAGAGGGTTATAATACCTATGTAAATAAGACTTATATTTATAACTATGGACCCATTGGTGCTCTTTCATTTTGTCATTTCGGGGCAATTTATAGCTGCCCATGGGCTTTGTTCATTATTGAAGACCATACGGTGACCTATAGTTGTTATTTTTTTCTGTGTCATTTTGGTCTCTTGTGGAGTGTTGTCTCATCATATTATCTTATCTTCATAAATATCAACGCTTACTATATGTTTTGTGTTTCATTGTAAAGGTGATTGCTTGCATAGACATGCATGTTGCCTAATCCAATTCAATTTATTTGAATGCAATACAGTTTAAACTTAAAATAAATCGTGGTCATTGTTCAACTTTAAAGACTTTAATGAATAAATAGACATTGGTTTTCTTTAGGGGTGGTATACACTTTTGACATGTCGAAAATGACAGAGAAGAGGAGTAATTTCAAAATTGAGCTGAGGCTAAATCAGGCGGAGGTGTGCCCCCCCCCCCCCTTAAATATGCAAAGCATACGTTTGCACCTTAATAAAGATTATTCCTCCCCTAAACCTAAATACGGGAACCGCCCCTACTTCAACAAGTAATTGAAACAAAAATAATAAACCAAGGTAAGCGAGAATTATTATGATATAAATTATCCTAATAATTATAATTTTATTGGGTCACGACCTGTCACATAGTTGTGACAGGTCGTGACCCAATATTCCGTTATCTCGCTTATCCGTTGATCCTAAAATTAAGACAAGGGCTTGAAAAAAAGATTACAGAAGTAGAGAGCCATTTCCGATATGCCATAAAGGTTGAGCTTAATATATTTCCATGACAACCATTTTTTGAGTTTATGAGACGACCAAGTGTCTTTATGAGGGGAGGTGTGATTTTGAAAATAAAGTTCATGGCCTAGTAAGAATTTAAAATCTTACTAAAAACAGGATGTAAATGAATATATGTTCATAGCCATAAATAAACAGATTTATTACCAGTATCACATAAAATTAACATGATCCAAGAAAATGAGGTGAAGGTCAGATGAACCAAGTCACAAATAAAGTTCACCTTACAAACATTCCATACACCAAATAAAGTTCACCTTACAAACATTCCATACACCAAATAAAGTTCACCTTACAAACATTCCTTACACCAAATAAAGTTCACCTTACAAACATTCCTTACACCAAATAAAGTTCACCTTACAAACATTCCATACACCAAATAAAGTTCACCTTACAAACATTTCTTACACCAAATAAAGTTCACCTTACAAACATTCCTTACACCAAATAAAGTTCACCTTACAAACATTCCTTACACCAAATAAAGTTCACCTTACAAACATTCCTTACACCAAATAAAGTTCACCTTACAAACATTCCATACACCAAATAAAGTTCACCTTACAAACATTTCTTACACCAAATAAAGTTCACCTTACAAACATTCCTTACACCAAATAAAGTTCACCTTACAAACATTCCTTACACCAAATAAAGTTTACGACTCAAAGTATGCACGATACTTACCAAACCACGAAAACGCAATATTGACAAGGAACTATGAAATTGCGGACAATATCTGAGGATACATGCCTTACAATCATTCCATAAATGATGACACACCAAATATAATTATATACATATTGCTTATCAAAATCCACACACAACTAGGAATTCAACTCTGAAAATAAGGTCAAGGTAAAAAAAAAAACACTGCCAGACTGACATCGTAAAATACTGAAACATACTGTATTAACAAATCTGATAAAATCGTCACGTAACAGTGAACTTTTTCTACAGTCTGCATGTGAAGCTGTCAAGTTGAATTTGACGGATTTATATGCTTTAAGGAATGTGTGCACTTAGATCTCCAACATATTCCTGTAATATTTTCTAAGATATTCACCCTAAAACATTTGCAATGTCAAATATAGCCTGTAAGTATTTGCAATGTTAAATTCAGCCTGTAAGTATTTGCAATGTTAAATTCAGCCTGTAAGTATTTGTAATGTTAGATTCAGCTTGTAAGAATTTGTAATGTTAGATTCAGCCTTTAAGTGTTTGAAATGTATGATTCAATTGAAAGTATAAACAAACAAGAGTCCTTTGAAATTCAACTGGCTAATTTAATAAGTTCCGTATATTTTGGTCATGCCAATACTGTAATATATAAAATGTATATTATGTACATGTAATATGATTGCCCATTAGACAGATTTCCACCCAGGACCGAAGGATGTGGATGTAAACAAGTATATAATTGTTTAGGGGCCAGCTGAAGAACGCCTTTAGGTGCGGGAATTCCTGGTTAACTTATGCTGTTGTTTTTTCTATTGTAGGGCTGTTGTCTCTTTGATACATTCCCCATTTCCATTCTCAATTTTATTATAGTTCACTGTATGACTTTCAACAATGAGCAACACACATTCCCTGTTGTTAACTTTCTTATAAACACATTTTTTCTGTATTATTTTTCGCCAATTCTATGGAAACTTACAAAATGAAAACGGCTTTGAAAGACGTTTTCATTTTGTTGGTTTTTTTTCAGCCAGATTTTAATCTGATAATTCACTTGTTTGACTGAGGCTATTAGTTTATTTCACTTGTTTGACTGAGGCCATTAGTTAATTTCACTTGATTGACTGAAGCTATTAGTTTATTTCACTTGTTTGACTGAGACTATTAGTTTATTTCACTTGTTTGACTGAGGCTATTAGTTTATTTCACTTGTTTGACTGAAGCTACTAGTTTATTTCACTTGTTTGACTGAAGCTATTAGTTTATTTCACTTGTTTGACTGAGGCTACTAATTTATTTCACTTGTTCGACTGAGGCTACTAGTTTATTTCACTTGTTTGACTGAAGCTACTAGTTTATTTCACTGTTTGACTGAAGCTACTACTTTATTTCACTTGTTTGACTGAAGCTTTAAGCTTATTTCACTTGTTTGACTGAGGCTACTAGTTTATTTCACTTGTTTGACTGAAGCTATTAGTTTATTTCACTTGTTTGATTGAGGCTATAAGTTTATTTCACTTGTTTGACTGAGGCTACTAGTTTATTTTACTTGTTTGACTGAAGCTATTAGTTTATTTCACTTGTTTGACTGAAGCTATTAGTTTATTTCACTTGTTTGATTGAGGCTATTAGTTTATTTCACTTGTTTGGCTGAAACTATTAGTTAATTTCACTTGTTTGACTGAAGCTATTAGTTTATTTCACTTGTTTGACTGAGGCTACTAGCTTATTTCACTTGTTTGACTGAAGCTATCAGTTTATTTCACTTGTTTGACTGAGGCTATTAGTTTATTTCACTTGTTTGACTGCAGCTATTAGTTTATTTTACTTGTTTGACTGAGGCTATTAGTTAATTTCACTTGTTTGACTGAGGCTATTAGTTTATTTCACTTGTTTGACTGAGGCTATTAGTTTACTTCACTTGTTTGACTGAAGCTATTAGTTTATTTCACTTGTTTGACTGAGGCTATTAGTTTATTTCACTTGTTTGACTGCAGCTATTAGTTTATTTCACTTGTTTGACTGAGGACTGAGGCTATTAGTTTATTTCACTTGTTTGACTGAGGCTATTAGTTTAATTCACTTGTTTGACTGAAGCTTTTAATTTATTTCACTTGTTTGACTGAGGCTATAAGTTTATTTCACTTGTTTGACTGAGGCTATTAGTTTAATTCACTTGTTTGACTGAAGCTTTTAGTTTATTTCACTTGTTTGACTGAGGCTATTAGTTTATTTCACTTGTTTGACTGAGGCTATTAGTTTATTTCATTTGTTTGACTGAGGCTATTAGTTTATTTCACTTGTTTGACTGAGGCTATTAGTTTATTTCATTTGTTTGACTGAGGCTATTAGTCTATTTCATTTGTTTGACTGAGGCTATTAGTCTATTTCACTTGTTTGATTGAGGCTATTAGTTTATTTCACTTGTTTGACTGAAGCTATTAGTTTATTTCACTTGTTTGACTGAGGCTATTAGTTTATTTCACTTGTTTGACTGAGGCTATTAGTTTATTTCATTTGTTTGACTGAGGCTATTAGTTTATTTCACTTGTTTGACTGAGGCTACTAGTTTATTTCACTTGTTTGACTGAAGCTATTAGTTTAATTCACTTGTTTGACTGAAGCTTTTAATTTATTTCACTTGTTTGACTGAGGCTATTAGTTTATTTCACTTGTTTGACTGAGGCTATTAGTTTATTTCATTTGTTTGACTGAGGCTATTAGTTTATTTCACTTGTTTGACTGAGGCTATTAGTTTATTTCATTTGTTTGACTGAGGTTATTAGTCTATTTCACTTGTTTGATTGAGGCTATTAGTTCATTTCACTTGTTTGACTGAGGCTATTAGTTTATTTCACTTGTTTGACTGAGGCTATTAGTTTAATTCACTTGTTTGACTGAAGCTTTTAGTTTATTTCACTTGTTTGACTGAGGCTATTTGTTTATTTCACTTGTTTGACTGAGGCTATTAGTTTATTTCATTTGTTTGACTGAGGCTATTAGTTTATTTCACTTGTTTGACTGAGGCTATTAGTTTATTTCATTTGTTTGACTGAGGCTATTAGTTTATTTCATTTGTTTGACTGAGGCTATTAGTCTATTTCACTTGTTTGATTGAGGCTATTAGTTTATTTCACTTGTTTGACTGAGGCTATTAGTTTATTTCACTTGTTTGACTGAGGCTATTAGTTTATTTCACTTGTTTGACTGAGGCTATTAGTTTATTTCATTTGTTTGACTGAGGCTATTAGTTTATTTCACTTGTTTGACTGAGGCTACTAGTTTAATTCACTTGTTTGACTGAGGCTATTAGTTTAATTCACTTGTTTGACTGAAGCTTTTAATTTATTTCACTTGTTTGACTGAGGCTATTAGTTTATTTCACTTGTTTGACTGAGGCTATTAGTTTATTTCATTTGTTTGACTGAGGCTATTAGTTTATTTCACTTGTTTGACTGAGGCTATTAGTTTATTTCATTTGTTTGACTGAGGCTATTAGTTTATTTCATTTGTTTGACTGAGGCTATTAGTCTATTTCACTTGTTTGATTGAGGCTATGAGTTTATTTCACTTGTTTGACTGAGGCTATTAGTTTATTTCACTTGTTTGACTGAGGCTATTAGTTTATTTCACTTGTTTGACTGAGGCTATTAGTTTATTTCATTTGTTTGACTGAGGCTATTAGTTTATTTCACTTGTTTGACTGAGGCTACTAGTCTATTTCACTTGTTTGACTGAGGCTATTAGTTTATTTCACTTGTTTGACTGAGGCTATTAGTTTATTTCATTTGTTTGACTGAGGCTATTAGTTTATTTCACTTGTTTGATTGAGGCTATTAGTTTATTTCATTTGTTTGACTGAAGCTATTAGTTTATTTCACTTGTTTGACTGAGGCTATTAGTTTATTTCACTTGTTTGACTGAGGCTATTAGTTTATTTCATTTGTTTGACTGAGGCAATTAGTTTATTTCACTTGTTTGACTGAGGCAATTAGTTTATTTCCCTTGTTTGACTGAAGCTATTAGTTTATTTCACTTGTTTGACTGTGGCTATTAGTTTATTTCACTTGTTTGGCTGAGACTATTAGTTAATTTCACTTGTTTGACTGAAGCTATTAGTGTATTTCACTTGTTTGACTGAGGCTACTATCTTATTTCACTTGTTTGACTGAAGCTATCAGTTTATTTCACTTTTTTGACTGTGGCAATTAGTTTATTTCCCTTGTTTGACTGTGGCTATTAGTTTATTTCCCTTGTTTGACTGAGGCAATTAGTTTATTTTACTTGTTTGACTGAAGCTATTAGTTTATTTCACTTGTTTGACTGAGGCTACTAGTCTTATTTCACTTGTTTGACTGAGGCTATTTGTTTATTTCACTTGTTTGACTGTAGCTATTAGTTTATTTCCCTTGTTTGACTGAAGCTATTAGTTTATTTCACTTGTTTGACTGTGGCTATTAGTTTATTTCACTTGTTTGACTGAGACTATTAGTTAATTTCACTTGTTTGACTGAAGCTATTAGTTTATTTCACTTGTTTGACTGAGGCTACTAGCTTATTTCACTTGTTTGACTGAAGCTATCAGTTTATTTCACTTTTTTGACTGTGGCTATTAGTTTATTTCCCTTGTTTGAATGTGGCTATTAGTTTATTTCCCTTGTTTGACTGAAGCTATTAGTTTATTTCACTTGTTTGACTGTGGCTATTAGTTTATTTCCCTTGTTTGACTGAGGCTATTTCACTCTATATATAGCTATGTGTTTAGTATAAATGGTATGTCGATGAAACCATCTGACATGGTTTTAAAGAGGTAAGGTAAATTAAGGTAAAGGTCAACAGAAAATGTTATTCTCTGAATTTTGAAAAATACTTAATATAATTAATGGGGAATCTCAAAAACCTTGTCATTAACATAAGTTTATTGTAAAATTTGAGTCTTTTGATTTGAGTTTCTTAACCTTTGACCATGTAAATTATGTCAAGGTCAAAGGTTAACTTAGTTTGATGTTCTATATTTTGACCTTTATTTATAAATGCTATTCAAATGAAATCCGAAAGTATGGAGCAAAATTTTGAAATATTCAGTTCAAAACAATTGGAAGATTAAGTGCCTTTTTGATACCTAAACTTAATGTTTATTGTTTATAGTTTGGTATATGATGAAGCTATAGGGTCAATTATGTTAATAGACATATGACCTTGAAAATAGATCAGGTGTAAACCTGGAGTAGTCATTTTTGTACATATCTAATGGAAAAGTAGCAATAAATATGAGGCTCCCAAAACGGTTGAATTGTCAGGATTTGAAGTGAATAAACCATATATTTCAAACAAAGTTAGTCTTGATTTATCAGCCATATGAAAGCAGAAGTAAACGTGTGTAAACTGAGAGTAGCAAATGATATCCCTTATTTGTTCCATGCAAATGTTCATAGAAACCTGATATTTTTTAGAACTGGTCGAATCAAAGTTATTATATTACACATGATGTTACTTCAGAAAAAGGGGAGAGCAAATTATCTCCCCTTTTCAAGTTAAAACACAGATACTAGCATTTTTGGAATCAGTATAAAGTATGCTATCATAGTAGATCATAGTATTTAATAGGAGGTAACTGAATATCTCTGGTACTTTATGAAAAGATTTAATAACTTAAAGTCATAAGTAATGAGTGACCGGTGAAAAATAATGTTCTTCCAATTTTTGAACCAATGCATACAAACATCATAAACTTAGTCTTCTGTGCAGGAATTTATCATTTTTTTCGTGTAAATTTTGTACAATCGTCAATTTTTTTTTCAATCGGTCAGTATTGTTGTGAAAATATGGCAGTTAATTAAAGTTTGTGTTTTGAAGCCGTAGTTTAACAATTGTCACCTGTTCAACAATCGACAAAAAATCAACATAAAGCACAGAAATTGAGTACATGTTTATCATGTAAATTAAGATAATAGTTTATCTTAAGGACATCCATGCGTATTATGATCACCAGATTTTTACGAGATGGGTCACACTGAGGTCACTTTGCATACGGAAAATATGTAGGGGGAATTGCTTCCTGGAAGGAATCAATGAAAATAAAGTAAACTTCTTCTAAATATGAAATACAAAAAAGAATTTTCTTCAGAAAAAAAGTATATGTACATAAGTTTTATAATGAAAACTATCCATTAGTTTTAAAAAAACATATGCATTATTTTTTTTTATTTGAGGTTTCTTAGGACTTTAAACAGTATTAAAATAGGTAAATGAATAATAAGCTTTCTTCTTATTCCAAAGGCGACTCAAACCTCATTTTACTATATTTCTAAAAAATATATTCAAACAAATATTTAAACAAATTTAATATCTTTATTCCAGTTTATTACAACTTAAATTATCACAAATACTATTTTCAAAAGGAAATACATGTATCTTCAGTTTTTCTCTAAATGATAACAAAACAATGAATTGAATAATGAAATATGAATAATACTTTGCACCAAAAACACCACTAAATATACAACTATATTGCATGTCTGAATGTACAAGTTAAAATAAGCTGTCTGAAAAACAAATAATAATCTATTCATAGCAATATGCCTATAGTTAAACTGTTATAAACAATATTTTAAATGACTGCATGAAAATTTAATCACAGATAAATCACAACCAAAAAGACATAGTGGCCTCTTTTCCTTAAGATAGAGGGTCAACAACTTTGACTACTGTGGAATAACTTAAATACAACTTGTATTCAGGACAAACCCAGTTTTTAATGCAACATTTAAAATGAAAGACATTGGTTGTGGGTTTTGCATATGAAAATGATAGAATGTTTATTAAAAAAAATACTCTCGTGTTTCTCTGTATGAAATTTGTTCTAGTACTCTCTGTCAAATACCCAAAAATACAAATTCCTTCACAATCCATGAAAATAAGTAAATTTAATGTATTCAATTTTAAGGATGTTTGCTGCTCAGTTGCATAATACAACTTTCCATAAAACTACTATATATTGATGATAGGGGATAAATTGCATAATCAAAAAAGCCAAAACAATATATGGGTCAATGTGCTTGTTTTTGAGATATTACATTGTAGCCATTAAACTTTTGGTGGGAAAATGTTCTCTCTTGAATTTTCATACTTTATCATTGACCAGTTAAAGTTCTCAAAAACTATTAAAAAATAAATAAAATTTTATAATACTTTTACAAATGGCTTATAATTATACATGGAAGAGATTTAATGGGGTTCATGGGCAATTTTTTTTAAGGCATTTCAATGGATAAAACCAGAGGATTTCGAAAATCTGACAAAAACTCCAGTCCAGAACATGACAAGCAAGAATAACAACAAATCATCTTGATATTCTAAATATTCAATTTAAGCATATTTGCATAATGTTATGAATTATCTCTACTTGGTTGCTTTTAAAGCCATATCCAATCTTAGTGATTTCAATAGACCCCTTCACAGTTAGTTCCGCCATTTTGGATAGGGGGCAGATTTTTATAATGATGCAGTTGCTTGGAAACATGCATAGGATTTCCCATACTATTTCCACATTTTCAAAAAAATCAGCCCCTATTCAATATGGCTGAACTAACCATGAAGTGGCCCTTTCAAATAATATTTTAACAAAACCTCTTTGCACAATGCCATGTTATGTAATTCGTTTATATCACATGAGGCTGCAGACCGAGATCAATACTGCTGTCAAATTATATAGATTTTCCCACAAACTCTTTGCATAATGATGATACCATGTACTGTAATGTTTCAATGCCACCAGACAGTGCAGGCCGCAAACTCTTTGCATAATGATTATACCATGTACTGTAATGTTTCAATGCCACCTGACAGTGCAGGCCGAGATCAATATGGTTGGTAAAACATATATAACATAATCTGTCTGCACAGGAGTGCACAATATCATTCTCAGCATGGTACTGTTATGTTTCAATGCCACCTGACAGTGCAGGCCGAGATCAATATGGTTGGTAAAACATATATAACATTATCTGTTTGCACAGGAGTGCACAATATTATTCTCAGCATGCAGCTGGTGTTGAGAACTTGATGCCATAGACACACTTTTCATCTTCTTGTAAAATGATAACACGATCGTTTAATCCACAAAGAAAAGTTACCTTAAATACAAAACAATAAATCAGGTGTAAAAAAAAAGTTTTAAAAATAGGATAATTACAAAAAGATTATACATGTGTAGAAAAAAACCAGTTGTTTCGATATTTTATAACATAAATTTTGAATTGATAACTTTTAAACACTAAAATACTTAAAGCCTAAATTAAAATATTGTTTGTTTCCCCAATCCCGACCCTACCTAGCCAAGTGTGGGTAGGGAAATAATTTTATTTTTCCAAAAAGCAAAAATATCAGACGATCCGGCAAGCCTGAAAATTCAAAATGAATAAAATAATATTTGACTTAGTTTTAACAATAAAATTTATGAGTAGCACCAATTTTGCAGGGTCGGTTGGGATTGGGGAAACAAACAATATTTTATTTTAGGCCTTAAAGCATGTAAAGCTATACACATTATATGTATTGTTATGCTAGTAGAAGTCATTACTAAATTGAATAGTTATGAAGTGATAGGGTAATAGAAATATAACTGAAGTAGATATAGGTGCCATGATATATGGATAGCTGTTTTATATGTAAATGTCTATAAAATAATAACAACAAACATTGCAATAACCAATTTTTGTTTCGGGGCCTTTTAATGCTGATTGCGGTATGGGCTTTGCTCATTGTTGAAGGCTGTACCGAGAACTATAGTTTTTAATTTTTGTGTCATTTTGGTCTCTTGTGGAGAGTTGTCTCATTGGCAATCATATCACATCTTCTCTTTTTATATTTGTTTACATTTTTGTACTTTGTACTTTTGGAGGATAAGTGTAGCTGTTTCATACCATATCTTCCTTTACATTTTTGTCTTTATACTCTGAGTTATACATAGGCTAGACCACTAGCAACTAATAAGCCAACACAAATCAGATGCACCATAGAGGACAGAATATTTTATTCCAGTTTTCTGATTTTTCTATATTTTTTGGACCACTCTGTATTTGTCAATTAAATGTGAAATCGTAAATATTTAAGGGTAGGGGAGGTTGCTTTTAATGGAGATACATATATAGTTCATGAATAATCTTATTACATTTCCCACCCCAAACTTTGCCAAGATTTTGGGGCTCCAGGTCCCTCCCTTTTTTAAATCCTGCGATATTCAACTTACCACAGACATTCTTCCGATTCCATCAGGGCAGAGATGAGTGTCTCCACCTTCCATACGTAACAGATATCGGCCATTTTTTCTACTTGTCCATGTAGATACTTTACCAAGGCTAAATGCTGTCCCTGGGAAGTGGTCCTGAGTAATTTTTTGGAAAGGACACACTTGGTATTCATACTCTTTGGTTTTATAAGTAAAGCAGGTTAAACTGAGTTTATAAAATATGCCCTCTGGTCCATAATCCTGAAATATATGAATGTAGCTGTTACCATGGTAATCATGCCCAATATTCAAGAAATAAATAGCAAGACTTTTCATCAAATAAAATGTAAATAGATGATTAGTGTGAAAACAGCTAAGATAGCCCAATATTTCAAATATTGTTTGATTTTTCTTTGAATCACTCACAACAGCTTTGTAAAATCAGGATAATTTCTTCTTTTCTTTTTCTCTTGTTGTATTTTGGTTGGTTTTTTTTGGGGGGGAGGGGGGATAGAACATTTGTTTTGAATACTGTGTATTGAGTTTTAATCAGCAGATACCAATTTTTATGTTTTTTGTGGGTCACTATATATTCCATGAATTTAAGAGAATGCATTGCAAATTTCTTAAAGTGTTGTAATTGTTGTGTTCTCACAGGTTCTTTTAGCATCGTGGTAATTAATGTGATGCTATATTTCTTAACAGGCTGATATCTAATTTGGTTATCATATACTGCATGTGGATTAATTATTATTTGTTTGATACCAATTTCCATGGGTTTCGTAGTTACAGGTTCACCAGGAATTCAAATGACAAGGAAATACAAATTTTCTATTGGTTTTGTATGCAGAGATTTGCAAAACCACAAAATCAAATATCTACAAAAGTTTATACCCACGAAAATAAATGAATCCACAGTAGATTATGTTATTGAGATGTGATGTTATAATTTTAAGAAACAAAAAATTACATAGATCCTGGACTCATCAAAATCTATTGTGACTCACCAATTCCAAAAGTGATGAGTCCAGGCTAGGCCTTGCGGTCATAAAACCTTTTAAGCACGATTTTTGGTACTCAGACTCAAGAACCAACCAATCAAAATACTGGATTTCATGTTTTGAGCATGATTTTTGTGCTCCAAACACTGAGCAAAGTTTAATGACTTCAACCTCAAATTCCTAGTGAGAACCCTGAAAATGCTTCATGTACATGTGTTTAAATTTCCTTGATTACCAGGATGTTAATTGAAATATCTGGGGAGAACACTCATTAAGGACTAACTAGTGTTTACATTTTTCTGAGGTAGATGCTTGGCAGCTATGATATAAGGTAATTGTAGACGTTTTCCCATCTTCTGTATTTTCTCATCCTCTTTATTTGTCTGGATCAACTTATCACATAAGTCTTCACATGGAGCATATTTTACTGATAACTTGGCTCTGTTAGCTGAAAATTGAAAATATATTCTATATAATCAGGGGCGGATCCAGCAATTTTAAAAGTGAGGGGGAGGGGGGCCAACCCAGGACAAAGGGGGGTTCCAACTATATGTCCTCATTCAAATGCATTGATTGTCCAAAAAAAGGGGGGGGTCCAACCCCGGAACCCTCCCCCTTGATCCGACTCTGATTATCAAAATGAAACTTTTAACCATTTATACAGAAATAAAAAAAATTACAACAGTAATAACATTAATAACATTCAAGCTAGTTATACATGTACATTAATGTGTATGTTTATCAAATAAACATGATAAGATTTTCACCATTCTGAATTACCATTGTCAAATACAAATAACAATATTGTGCAATTGAAGAATTCTTGCAATTGTGCAATGCTGTTGTTGCACAAAACTTAATATAATAATTTACACATCCTGTTTGGTGTACATCTCCTGCCAGAAATAATCAATGGAAAAATGGAAAACTTTAAGAAAAAAAAACCAAAAGATTATAAAAAAAAATCCCTCAATTTTTTTTTAACCCACCATAGTGAGAGATTACCCCCAAACTCAATCCCAGCCTTGGCTTCTCTTGAAACCAAATGTGTATTCAGACAACACAGCTCAGACAACATCATAGCATTGTATGATGCAAAAAAAGTTTTTTGGTGGTATGAAAAGAAACAGACATAAACTAACAAAAAACACTGAAATACAGGCTCTTGACTTGAGACAAGCACATAAAGAATGTGGCAGGTTAACCCTTTCCTCCATAGTGACGCCTTTTGAGGCCACCCCTTTACTCCATAATGATGCCTTTTGATGCCTGTGTAGTACCTCAGTTGAAACGCTTTGACTACAAAGTGTCTGCAGTAGACGTAATAAAATATGTATCCAATATGAAAAGGAATATCGCAGGAATATCCGACTTTAATTTATTTGATGAAATATTTGTTTTTCACAATGCATTAATACTTGAAAGCATATTTTAAGCATTTTTTGCGAATCAAGTATGCCAAAAAAAATCAATGGAGGAAAGGGTTAAACATGTTTGAGTGCCAACCCTCCCCCTTAATGTCTACTTTTATCAATCAATGCTATACATACCAGGTATAACACCATTTGGAGGTGGAGTTTTCTTCCATTCATCACTTCCATCACAACAATCACATATCCCATCATTCACTCTGTTGCTTGGCAACACAATCAGTGCTTGGTGAGGGATCTGTTTCTTACAGTAAAACCTACAATATAAAGTTGTATATATATCAAACCACTGAAATTTTTTTGTATGTATGAGTGTGATGGTTTTTCTCCAATAATTACATTTTGTTCAAGAGTTCTTTTTTTCATCTCATTCTGTATGTCGTATAATATGCTTATCCAAAATTATATTAAATTTTTTCATGTACATGTATGAGTGGGGTTTTTTTATTTAAAAAAAGCATGTAATCCGACTGATTTACACAATTGGTTCTAACTAAAATGTATTTCAAATTATAGTTTTGCAAATAAGCCTGAGCCTTCCTGTCCATTCCTTACGAACATGTTTATACATATATATATATATACAGTGTCTTACTTTCCATCACAGGCTGATGTCCCTGGTTCGTCCGTGTTGTCATCACAGTCACAATAGTCATCATTTACTTCAGTGAAAGGGATTTTTTTCTAAAAATAAAAATCATATTTATTTCCATTTATACATTTTAAAATGAAGTAAAATGACAAAGAACATGAAGTAAAAACAATGTTTTACTTAGAAATAAATAAACATGTACAGAAACTTGACCTGATAAGGTTTGACTTTGACAATATTTGAAAGAGTGATCTCTAGTGATTTGGGTTGAAAAGAATCTGATTTATTACCATGTTATATATACCAATTCAGGTTAATCCAAAATATTGAATGAGAGAGTCTAGAGTCAGAGTGATTAATCCAAAATTGCCCAAATGAGTAAATTATAATTGAAAACACTGATCATTGCTTGTATATTATGCTTTTTAAGAATTGTTTTACATTAATTATCTTATCGGGGCCTTTTATAGCTGACTATGCGGTATGGGCATTGCTCATTGTTGAAGGCCGTACAGTGACCTATAGATGTTAATGTCTGTGTCATTTTGGTCTTTTGTGGATAGTTTTCTCATTGGCAATCATACCACATCTTCTTTTTTATAAGAAACAACATATATATTGAGAAGCTTAAGATGCACTGTTTCTTATGTTTAAATTATCAATAGTTCAGAAACTATGGTAATCATACCTTTGACTGTAGACAGGTAAACAACTTGTTACTGTCAGGATGATATAGTTCAATGTCTTCTGGATTAACACCTCGTACATCAACAACTGGGTCCAAATTCAAATGTTCAGGTGCTTTTTGTTCTCTCTGCCTCTTTTTGTCGAATTGTGACGGTTTATCTAAATCACTATCATCATCAACTTCATCATCGCCATTATCCTCAAACTCATTGATGGCATTCTGTGCTCTCTTTTGAGCAGATGAGTTTAATACTTTGAATGACAATAATTGAAATGATATGAAAATAAGAGCTCCTATTCCAATTAGCAGGAAAATTCTGTTGTAACGGGAGTTCCTGAGGTATCGTGGCATATTGACCTCTGTGACATGGTCTCTCTCTATATATGTACAATATACATTAGTATTCCCTGGTCTTTTTCATTTTTGTCTTGAATACAGTCTGGAAATGAAACGAAAGAAATTTCTTGTATTCTAATGTACAAAAAATGTACAATTAATCGATCACTTTATTACCTTTTTAGTAATGTACTTCACAGAAAAAGTTTGTAAATATAGAATAATACACATGATACATGGCAAAATCTGTCTCGCATCACGCCATGAGTGATTATTAGTTGAGTGGTGATACAGCATATATATGTTACAGTGAATTTGTATAATCAGGGATTATCTAGAATTCCTGATTTTTCAGGGAATATGTAGAATCACTAAAATCATTAGTAAATATATATAATCCGTGAAAATGACCAGTGATTTTACATAATCACTGAACATTTTAATAATTATTCTACAAATTTCCTAATATGATTTCAGGGATTATGAATAATTAAATGGTCCTTTGTTTGATAAACAAAATGAATATAGACAAATAATAATTTAAAGTTTCTTTCATTTTCCTTTCCAGATGAAATAATATCGTCAAATTGATATTCATGCTCTATTTGTAAATCCACAAGCATGTTATTTGTTTTAATGAATGGCTATTATTTATTTTGAATGTATTGAACCATAAAACTAATTTTTGACTCTTCACATTCAATAATCCGCGAAGCGGATTATGTAAAATGTGAAGAGTCAAAAATTAGTTTTATGGTTCAATAAAATCAAAATAAATTATTGCCATTCATTATAAATAAATTTTTATCAAAAATAATACTCAAAGAACTTTTTTATATTATTTATCTTGACAATAACAACGTACACACATGTTGGCGTATGAATACACAAGGTCAGAGTGGGCGTGTCACCATCAAAATTAATAACATTGATAATAAAACTAATAATTTTAACCAATCAGAAGACAGTAAATACACAAAATTTATTTATATACATATATGTAAAGCAAATGGTGAAGTAGATTATGGAACAACTGTTTTGTGTGTATCTTTTTTGTTCAAAGAACAGTTTGCATGAAATTCAAACTGTGAGAATTGAGGCATCTAAATGTATAAAAAAACAGGCAGAACTTGGGATTGACAAATAGAACAAACTTTAAGAGGAAGCTTGCATATTCTCATAGCAATTCGACAGGATAAAAAGAAAAGGAAAACCCAAAAAACATAATGGCAATTCTTAAAAAAGGATATTGCCTGATCACAAAACAATTGGTATCTTTATCTTTCTTTTCGAACCAGTTCAAGGTTGCAAAATCCCATTTATTTATTTTTATTTTATTTTTTTTGGGGGGGGGGGGCCTTCGTATGATTTTACTGAACTTTTTATTTCTCTTAGGTGGTTGTTAAAATCTGATTCGATATGTGCAGGGAAAGGATTTTTAAAATGTGGATATTGTGGTTAAAATAGATGTGAAGCATTTTTTTTTAATATATATTATGTTGAACATTTTAATATAGTGTGCCTAACTTTAAAAAAAAATGAATTGATCATTTTGATATATTGTTACAACTTTTGTTATGATGTTTTTATGTGATTTTATAGAATAAATTATTTTAATTTTTATCAACTTTCTTTATAAATACAACTATTTCTTCATTTCAGTTATTATGTAGAATCCCCGACGTTTTTTCTAGTGATTATACATAATCTCTGAAAATTTCAGGGATTCTACATAATCACTAAACTAGCCAGTGATTCTACATAATCCCTGAAAATTTTAGGGATTCTACATAATCACTAATTATACAAATTCACTGTAACATATATACGATACAGATTGTACTATGTATTTATCTGTTTATCATATATTTTAACAAAATCAGCTTTGTGATATACATGATATACAATGTTTAAGAAGACAACCAATTGATTATGATGTTGGAGTCTGGCAGATTAAAGAAATAAATATTCTGACCCCCATTCAGGTGGAAAAAATAATCTGGTCTTATCACACATAAAAATAACTATTCTGACCCCAAATACTTAAATTCAATTAATCATTTACAAAGGTAATTTTTATATATACATGTATACATCAACAGAAAATCTGGAAAGAAGTATTGTCAGTGGTTGTTTTGAAGCATAACAACCACTGAGATAATAAAGTGGTCGATCATTATCAAAATATTTATATGGGGACGAAGATCGAAGTCCCCTATTACAGTAGAAAAAATCAATAAAAAAGAAAAAAAGAAAAAAAATCAGGAAAATTTCACGAATTTTTTAATATACTATAGGGAAATCTCATGAATATTGGGGAATATTGTCCTAAGTAGAATTTTATATTGCACGAGCTTGGGAGCTATTTTAAGAATTATTGCAATAGTGCAATATTGGAATTTATTGCACGCCAACTATTGGTTACTTGCTGTGGGAAATATCATATTGCTACACAATAAAGTTTTTAAATATATAGGATTGGAACTCAGAGTTTGCGAAATCTTTTTTTCCCTGGTGGTCCTTGAAGAAAATCTACTGGTCCTCACTATCAATTCTATTGAAAAATACTAAAATTGTGTCAGTCATATGCAAAAATTTTATGGAAAAATCCTGAGGACTGCCACTTTTCCCGATCTCTGGACTCCGAACTAATTTTTGATATTTGTTTTATTTGAAAAAAATGTTGCCTGATGAAAGTGTTTCTTTGATAAAATTGAATATATGCATTTAAACTTAAATAACATCATGATAACAACTAAATCCCTAACAACCATTTACAACAGGGGTCGAATTTAAGCTTTTTAGTGTACCGCCCAGCTGGACCAGTGGACTTAAAACCTACTGGGCCGGCTCATAATTTACTGGTCCTGCAAAAATGACATTCATTTGATAACCACTAAAAGACATGGCAGATGTTTAGTTTCATATCCTCAGCTGCTTAAAGTCATCTTCTTTATTCCTGTCGATTTTTTTGCTGTTCTGTTTGTTCATGAGCAAATACAAAAATCTTACTTAAAATTTGAAGATCCAAAAATACATTTATGATCTAGTTCTGTCACTGCAAATTGTTCTCATGTTTTACAATGCATTACATTTAATACATTTGTACGATCGTCTTTACAATTTAACCATTTGAGATCTTTTTCCCAGGATATTTTATATTTACGTATCCTTTTGTTAGTTTGAATAATCTTCCTTTTGAATGTCGCTTAATTTATTAATTTGTGTTGCCTGGCGTTTAAACTCCATCCAAAAAATTTCCACATTTTATGTTGTTGTGTAGTGCGCTCATAAATCTGAGATATCAATTAAATACTTTTAAAATACAATGTAGTACCCTCTGTACCCTAAAAATAAATAATTTCTCAGGTTTATTTTTTTTTGTGAACAAACCAAGATAGAGATGCAATCAGTGATTTTAACGAAAAATTTCTACTGGTCCGCTGAACCACCAGCTGACACAATCCACCGGTCCAGCGCCAATTGAGACCCCTGTTACAACAGAACCAAAATCAAAAACATTACAGTATTTCAGTTTCTTTTTTTTCAACAAATATGTAAGTTACAAAAAATTCATACAGACTTTGTCCCCATTCACAGGTAATGCCTGTGGCTGCCTCATATTATTTTCGTGGATACAAACTTTGATTTTGAATTGATTTTTTTGATTTTTTTTTTGTGAATAGAAGATTACTTTAAATATATATTGTTTTGAAGTTGCAGTAAATTGGTATTAACAACAATGTAATTTGTATATAAAGTCACTGGTATGCTGTGTTTACCGACTTTACTAAACTCTACATATATATATACAACTCATCTAAACATCAACCCAACAATGTTAGATCTGTAAATTTGCTTTCGCAAGTTTTTGGTTCTTCCCAATGCTACTGTGATATCGTGACACCAAATCGCCTGCACTGCAGCCGTCCCGCTAGACCACACGACCACTTAGGCTCTACAAAAAATAGAGCTTTCGCTGGCCGTACATGTATGTTACCTTTCCTCGTCAGTTTTAATCTAGCGGCGTACTACAGTACATGATATATAAGGCATGAAGATGTTTTTGTTACAGATCATCCGGAGGGAAAATATGATACAAGCCCAAACGAAAAAATATAAAACTACGTTCAAACCTAAAATAATTTGTGTTGGATAAAAACTGCAATTTTTATACGTGTGCATGTAAAACAAATTTCGTTGTAGAAGGTTCTAAAAACAGCACAAACAACATTTTCCAAAAGACCAAAAAAGTGAATTTGTATATAAAGTCACTGATATGCTGTGTTTACCGAATGCGGGTCCGTCCACCCTGATTCTGGTTCGCCCTAGTTTTTACGTGTATATTTATAAATATATGTAACACTCCCAAATGTGTCCTGTCCCCCAAACGTGTCCGATTCCCCAAACGTGTCTATTCTCCCTAAACGTGTCCGTAATATTCAATATTCCCCAAACGTGTCTGATTTTATAACCCCCAAACGTGTCCGATAATTGTTATTCGCCAAAATGTGTCCTCTATTTAACGCCAGGACGTCTCACGTCTTTTAGCGCTAATACATGAATAAAATCAATAACGTTTACGGCAATTCTATAATGAGGGACACAGTTGATAAAATGATCATTTATTAGTATTAGTTGGTTCAATGCCGGTTGTTATTACAACTTTAATCTGTAACATATAAATCGACTTTTGACTGAAATTTCTTATATTCCAGTTGCAAGTATTATGCTCGTTTAGAGCGCACATACATGTACAAACAATTCTAGTTCAGTTGTATTAAGCGTTTTCAATAGGATAACACCAAATTAAATTCAAATATAATATATTCAGGTTAAACTATGCCTATACATATTGTTTAAAGATGTCAGTCTTATTTACAAAGCTTGTATTAACAATAACACAAACAAAGCAAGCAAGCCAAACAAAGTTTTAATTTGCAAGCATTAGGAAATCAGCTGTAATCCGCGAATACTGCACGGTAGGATTTTAAAAGAATTGATTGACTTCCTTTTTTTCAACAGTTCTGATATTTTAAAAGATATTCAAATCATAAACTGGTTATCAGGTATTTTAATAAATTTTAGATTTCCAGCATCACTACTAAAGTGAAGACGTAACAAACAAGAGTCATAAGTCTAGTGCCAAATATTTCATGCATTATTTGAACGATATCATATAAACAAAAAATACTATACATAAGTTTTATTATCATACCGGGGATTTACATGATTTAGGATTGGGCCTAAATTTGTTTACGATTATTCGGGATAAACCTTAGTTAAACTTAAAAATCGAAAGAGCCAGTAAAGACCTATTTTGTTAAAAACTTCACTAAGAAACTATTTGATTCTCTCAAAAAATTGGAAAAAAGCTCTAAAAATTATAAACTGGTAGTAAGGTTTTTTATTATGAACTTTTAGTTTCGAGCATCACTTAAATACACGCAAACAAGAGACATTACTTCCAGTGGCAAATATTTCATGCATGGACAGGACGACAATATACTTTGGATAAGTTATATAATGAGATGCGGAAGAATATTTGCCGGAACTCTTGGATTGTACCTTAATTATTCCGGGAATTTGGGATTAGGCCTAAATGAATTGTGTACAGTTATAAGAATTTACACTTTACGGTTTTTAGGTATCTACACTAATCGTAACTTGTAAAAAAAAATTTGGAGCGGTAAAGCACAGTTTTATTTTTACGGAATATCAGTGTAACAATCTTTTAGTTCCCTTTGTATCATAGGACAAGTTTGGGGGATTGGGCACGTTTGACAGACTGGGCACGTTTGGGTGTTTATTAAAAAATGGACACGTTTAGGCGTTTAAATAAAACAAATGACACGCTTTGACGCCCTTTTTACAACTAGACATGTTTTGCAATACAGTGACATCGATGTGGACACGTTTGGGAGTATCGGACACGTTTGGGGGGAAGGACACGTTTCTGAGTGTTACATATATACTAGAACACACCTGTGATATCGCTGGTCCGTGACTGAATTAAAGTATATAACTATGCGCAAGACTTATTTTTGTATTAGTATTGTCATCTGATAAAGTCATGCCGATTATAAGATAGTTATCACAGTTTTCTCTGCTTTCAAATCTTTCTGTTTGAACCCGTCTAACTGAAACTTATTTGTAAATCTTACTTTGCTGAACATTATTGCTGTTTACAGTTTATCTCTATCTATAATAATTTTCAATATAATAACCAAAAACATCAAATTTTTTCAATTATTGGTAATATTAATTATTTGGAAAACAAAAGGTCCTGGGATGGAGTATTTTTTTAAACAACAGCATTGTCCTATATTAGTTATAAATAAAGTTGAATTCTTTGATTCGCTGTTTAACGTCATGCCCTCTAACAAATTGAAAACTGTACCTATACGCCTTATTTTTTGTATTCGTATTGTTATCTTATAAAGTCTTACTGATTAAAATACTACAATAGGTAACAATTTGACAATTTAGTAGTGTCAACCCTGTGATTATGACCCGTGTATATAGCATATCCTGAATACATGGTTTGGTGGTGCGCCTGTCAAATGCGGAACTTACAGATAAGGTAATAGAGGTATTTACACTTGTATGCAAATTTGTCCGCCATTACATAACATCACACAGGTTCCTGTAAACTTTCACTTCATAATTCAAAATATTTGACGTCACAACTAAAAAGTGATTGTTGCTTGACGTCAAAAGGTTATTCGGAGGTGATATAAGGTCATTCGGAGGCAAAATACAGCTAAATACCAAAAGTGTAAATACATTTATAGGTAACAGATGAATATACTATTGGTATCGGACTCGACCCGAACTTCTTAATTTTTGGCAATATTAATTACGTGGAAAACAAAAGTGCCTGGAGTGGTGTAATTTTTAATCTACACCTTTGTACTTTATTAGTTATATTTAAAGTTGAATTCTTTGATTCGTCGTTTTTACGTGATGACGGCTGACAAATTTGGACCTCGTAATTTTAGTATCCTATTATAGATACAAACTTTCTCCCCTTTCAGATGTTACGTCTGCCTCTTTAAAGTGCTTTAATGTTTTGGAAAACGTTACATGACATTACTTACTAATTAATCATTTGGGCTATGGTTAGGTAGGCCAGTTAAGATTTAGGATAGATATACAATGTATCGTAGCTAGTTCCACGAAACAGGAAGTTGTTCCTATGGGCGCAGACATTTTCGGATCACGTGACTAACCGGTGAGTTCGGCCTAAAACATGGAAGTAACGTAAAAATTACGTGTTCAAAATTTATATCTCCGAAAAGGCTATATAATAATTGAAAATTGAAGCGAATTTCAAGGGTTTATAGAAAAAAGTCTATATTTGAGATTAAAAGATTTTTTCTATTCAATGCATTTTCAACAACAACTTGAAAATTAGAGAACAAAAACAAATATATATCTATGTGAAAAAATAATTTTCTTTTGTCATACTATAGCAAGTATAAAAAGGCCCCCATATATTGATATATGTAAACTCAAAACTAACCGATCAGTTTTCAGTAAATTTAAACTAAGTGCCCATTCCGTAGCAATTGAAAGCCGGGGGGGGGGGGGGGGGGGGGGCGAGTTATACCAACTGAAAGAAGTAAACGCATTTGCCTATCCTGTAACAGGCAAGAATTTGAGGATGAATATCATTTCTTCTCAATCTGTCCATGCTATTCATCATTGAGGGATACCTATATACAAAATATTAATAAAAATCTTAATTTCAATTTTATTAAATTGCAGTCAGCAGCTCTATAACACGGTCTGAAGCATTGACTGCACTTTTAAATTATAATGGCAGTCTACCAGTCATTTTAAAATTCACCATAAAGTATATTAGTGATTGTTTTTTTATTGTTACATCCCAGCTCCCTTTTTCTAACAGGGGTGACCAGAGCCGGCTTGAGTTCAGTTCTTTGTTTTGAATGCTTTCTGTAACATTTTGGCGAGAAAGTCAAATCCACTATGATAAAACTTATAATTAATTATACGGAAAAGACAATCTATCAAAATTTACCGTAGAAAAAAATCAGTGACTATATTGGGATTCGAACTAAAGACCCTTAGCTTATCAACCCACCACACATACGACTGGTTACCAACTATCACTAACAAGGCAAGACTAACTGTCGATATTTATAGTCTTTTTTTTTACCCCTGATGTGAATAGTCAATACCACTGTCACTTTAATATAATTATAATCAATTTAACTATAATTGTCAGTTCATTCTCAATATTTTGTATGCCATATGTTCACTGTAGTTTGACTTTCATGTTTAATTCCAGTTAAGATTAAAGTGAGTGAAAACAAAAAAAAACAAAATGCAGTTGTTGAATAAAAACATTTTTAATAACATAGAGAGATAGTTTATCATAAATTACACAATTTTTTACTGTCCTTTAATACAACACAGTGACATGAAAAATGACCGAATTCTTGCTTTCATTGTTTTCTTCTCTTCTTCTTTCGGTTCATCGACTTCAACGTTGATATTAATTTGTGTTTGTGTTTCTTTCTTTTCTTCTTTCTCTTCTTCTTCTTTCTTTTCAATATCTATATCGTTTATCAATATTTTGATTTGTACTTTTTCCATTTCTTCTTCCTTTTCAATATCGATATTTTTTAGAAATATTTCGATTTCTCCATTTTGTTGCTTCTTATCCTCTTTATAAAAGTCTGGCTTTTTTTGTTCTTCCTTCTCTGACTCATTTTGTCTTTCCTTGGAATTGTTTGTGTTTTGGGTTTTTTTCTTCGTTTCGACTTTAACTTTTTCATTTTCATTTGTTTTCAATCCTGTAAAATATAAATGATCCAATTTATATGTTTTTTCAGCATACAGGAACTTTTATAATTACATGCTTGTATTGCATTTGATTAAGCAAAATGTAACTTGCTTGACAATTGCAGAGACACACTACGAATTGGGTTAAACAATCATCTAAAATTTTCTAGGATTTAAGTTTGAATTTAAGTAAAGGAGCACAAGAAGCTGCATATTTGTTCCATATACCACCAAGACAATATATTCCAGGAGGTCTTGGGCAAACAAACGGACAAAGGTGTAAAGATTGTTGCCAATCTTTAATTTAAAAACAATATCTTTGGTTTCTGGATATTAAATAATGACTAAACAACTTTTAAAAGTATAAGAGATTATTATTATCAATAATAATAAATACAGGTAAATGAAATACAATAGATTAAAATGTTTGAATTATTGGTAATATTAATTATTTGGAAAACAAAAGGTCCTGGGATGGAGTATTTTTTTAAACAACAGCATTGTCCTATATTAGTTATAAATAAAGTTGAATTCTTTGATTCGCTGTTTAACGTCATGCCCTCTAACAAATTGAAAACTGTACCTATACGCCTTATTTTTTGTATTCGTATTGTTATCTTATAAAGTCTTACTGATTAAAATACTACAATAGGTAACAATTTGACAATTTAGTAGTGTCAACCCTGTGATTATGACCCGTGTATATAGCATATCCTGAATACATGGTTTGGTGGTGCGCCTGTCAAATGCGGAACTTACAGATAAGGTAATAGAGGTATTTACACTTGTATGCAAATTTGTCCGCCATTACATAACATCACACAGGTTCCTGTAAACTTTCACTTCATAATTCAAAATATTTGACGTCACAACTAAAAAGTGATTGTTGCTTGACGTCAAAAGGTTATTCGGAGGTGATATAAGGTCATTCGGAGGCAAAATACAGCTAAATACCAAAAGTGTAAATACATTTATAGGTAACAGATGAATATACTATTGGTATCGGACTCGACCCGAACTTCTTAATTTTTGGCAATATTAATTACGTGGAAAACAAAAGTGCCTGGAGTGGTGTAATTTTTAATCTACACCTTTGTACTTTATTAGTTATATTTAAAGTTGAATTCTTTGATTCGTCGTTTTTACGTGATGACGGCTGACAAATTTGGACCTCGTAATTTTAGTATCCTATTATAGATACAAACTTTCTCCCCTTTCAGATGTTACGTCTGCCTCTTTAAAGTGCTTTAATGTTTTGGAAAACGTTACATGACATTACTTACTAATTAATCATTTGGGCTATGGTTAGGTAGGCCAGTTAAGATTTAGGATAGATATACAATGTATCGTAGCTAGTTCCACGAAACAGGAAGTTGTTCCTATGGGCGCAGACATTTTCGGATCACGTGACTAACCGGTGAGTTCGGCCTAAAACATGGAAGTAACGTAAAAATTACGTGTTCAAAATTTATATCTCCGAAAAGGCTATATAATAATTGAAAATTGAAGCGAATTTCAAGGGTTTATAGAAAAAAGTCTATATTTGAGATTAAAAGATTTTTTCTATTCAATGCATTTTCAACAACAACTTGAAAATTAGAGAACAAAAACAAATATATATCTATGTGAAAAAATAATTTTCTTTTGTCATACTATAGCAAGTATAAAAAGGCCCCCATATATTGATATATGTAAACTCAAAACTAACCGATCAGTTTTCAGTAAATTTAAACTAAGTGCCCATTCCGTAGCAATTGAAAGCCGGGGGGGGGGGGGGGGGGGGGGGGGGGCGAGTTATACCAACTGAAAGAAGTAAACGCATTTGCCTATCCTGTAACAGGCAAGAATTTGAGGATGAATATCATTTCTTCTCAATCTGTCCATGCTATTCATCATTGAGGGATACCTATATACAAAATATTAATAAAAATCTTAATTTCAATTTTATTAAATTGCAGTCAGCAGCTCTATAACACGGTCTGAAGCATTGACTGCACTTTTAAATTATAATGGCAGTCTACCAGTCATTTTAAAATTCACCATAAAGTATATTAGTGATTGTTTTTTTATTGTTACATCCCAGCTCCCTTTTTCTAACAGGGGTGACCAGAGCCGGCTTGAGTTCAGTTCTTTGTTTTGAATGCTTTCTGTAACATTTTGGCGAGAAAGTCAAATCCACTATGATAAAACTTATAATTAATTATACGGAAAAGACAATCTATCAAAATTTACCGTAGAAAAAAATCAGTGACTATATTGGGATTCGAACTAAAGACCCTTAGCTTATCAACCCACCACACATACGACTGGTTACCAACTATCACTAACAAGGCAAGACTAACTGTCGATATTTATAGTCTTTTTTTTTACCCCTGATGTGAATAGTCAATACCACTGTCACTTTAATATAATTATAATCAATTTAACTATAATTGTCAGTTCATTCTCAATATTTTGTATGCCATATGTTCACTGTAGTTTGACTTTCATGTTTAATTCCAGTTAAGATTAAAGTGAGTGAAAACAAAAAAAAACAAAATGCAGTTGTTGAATAAAAACATTTTTAATAACATAGAGAGATAGTTTATCATAAATTACACAATTTTTTACTGTCCTTTAATACAACACAGTGACATGAAAAATGACCGAATTCTTGCTTTCATTGTTTTCTTCTCTTCTTCTTTCGGTTCATCGACTTCAACGTTGATATTAATTTGTGTTTGTGTTTCTTTCTTTTCTTCTTTCTCTTCTTCTTCTTTCTTTTCAATATCTATATCGTTTATCAATATTTTGATTTGTACTTTTTCCATTTCTTCTTCCTTTTCAATATCGATATTTTTTAGAAATATTTCGATTTCTCCATTTTGTTGCTTCTTATCCTCTTTATAAAAGTCTGGCTTTTTTTGTTCTTCCTTCTCTGACTCATTTTGTCTTTCCTTGGAATTGTTTGTGTTTTGGGTTTTTTTCTTCGTTTCGACTTTAACTTTTTCATTTTCATTTGTTTTCAATCCTGTAAAATATAAATGATCCAATTTATATGTTTTTTCAGCATACAGGAACTTTTATAATTACATGCTTGTATTGCATTTGATTAAGCAAAATGTAACTTGCTTGACAATTGCAGAGACACACTACGAATTGGGTTAAACAATCATCTAAAATTTTCTAGGATTTAAGTTTGAATTTAAGTAAAGGAGCACAAGAAGCTGCATATTTGTTCCATATACCACCAAGACAATATATTCCAGGAGGTCTTGGGCAAACAAACGGACAAAGGTGTAAAGATTGTTGCCAATCTTTAATTTAAAAACAATATCTTTGGTTTCTGGATATTAAATAATGACTAAACAACTTTTAAAAGTATAAGAGATTATTATTATCAATAATAATAAATACAGGTAAATGAAATACAATAGATTAAAATGTTTGAATGAGTTTTTTGTGTATGCAAAATTACCTCTTTGAATCTTTGAAGATCTGTTTAAATTCGTTTCGTTATAAGAAAGATCCGGTTTTTATAGACCTTAGCACGCCTTATCCTTGCGTGTAAGAAAATAGTTCGCTACCGGTCAAGGTTTATCATGTAAACAACTGTCAGTGCGTAAATAAATATGAATTATAAAGAAAGCAAACACGATGTCATACAAGTCTCGACACCGATTCAACAATATAATGCATGTAAATACAAGTAACTAAAGAAATGTAGGATTCATAACAAGCTAGAAAACAAAGATGTTATCCGAACGCCACATGTTGGCGGAATTTCGTAACGTTAAATCGGCAACTGTCAAATTTGCCGGGAAGGACGTTACGTTTACTATAAGGTACTGCCGCGGTATTTAACGTTCACAACACTGCCCTCCGTCAAAATAGAATTTCGTCTCGAAATTTAAATAACTGTGAAATATGAATTCATTATGCAATCAAGCAAAATTTAGACAACCACCTGCTGTCTCAATAGAAATTAAAATTAAGAAAATTTCTTCCTGTCTAAATCACGAATATCGGAATAACCTACCACGATCTATGACACGTATAAATAATGATAAAATTATACCAACGGCATACAAAACAATATACAATCATATAAATGATATTAACAAATGTCTAGTTATGTGTCTTTTCAATATAAATAAATGTTATTAGAATTTTCGACGTCTTCTTTTTCCAACAACTTCACTGTATTATTGGTTCGTCTTTTTTTTTCTCTTCTGTTCTTTGTCCCTTCTGTGTTCTCTTCTGTTCTGTTCTCCTCCTGTGTACTCTTCTGCTCTTTCTTCCGTTTCCTCCAATCTTTTTGTGTATCTCGAGTCACATGTGTTTTATTCCCAAGTTCATTCCTAGTTTGGTCTAAATCAGTTTTATTGAAACTTACTTTCAGTTGACTTATCTTTTCCTCCTGACAGAAAATGTTTCCATCTTCTTCTGTAACTATAACATTTACAGTTTCTTCAGTAACTGGAACATTTTCATCATCTTGTGTACCTAGAACAATTACAATTTCCTTTGTAACGCTTACATTTTCTTCCGTAACCTTGATGTTTTCTTCTGTAACAGTTATATTTTCTACTGTTACATTTTCATTTTCTTCTGCAACATATTGCAACAGTTCAGGCAACATTTGAACATCGACCTTGTCCGTCTGTATACCCTTATAACTTGCACTAGTAATATTGTCCTTATATACATGTAGATGCATGTACTGCATACATGCTATCATGGGGTTTTCGGTATTTGCCAGTACTGGCTCTACCATTGAATTTCTAGTTGACAGGAACTCACTTCTGTCCGCTTCTTTGCAAATGATAAGTCCAGAATTATTGTCCTTTTCTCCGACTCTGGCTACTTTCATTTCATCAATTAGGTCACAGCCTAATAACTTGTTCTCTACAATGTCAATGGGCGCTACATCAACTGGCCATTTGAAGGTTTCACTCCCCAGATTAGCCTCTACCTCTTCAATCCCTCCTGTTGTCAAGCTCTTTCCGGCCTCAGCAACTTCCCAATTTCTTGCTGCTCTCCTTAGTTTTGGCCGTTTACTTTCATGAATCTGATCATACAACTTCTCACTTAGAACCGTCACCTCTGCTCCAGTGTCAATAACTGCGTTCTTCGCAATCTTGTTAATGACCACTGGAACTGCAATGCTAGCTGCTGTCACCCGATCAACGATACTCTCTTCTATCCTGTTGATCGTTTCTGCACTACCCATTACCTCCTCTGGTGTGTTCTCTGGTGTGTTCTGTCGTATCTCCTTAGACTCCTCAAACAACATCTCTAGGCTTAAATCTAGGTCTTGTATATCTAGGCTATCTTCTTCAAATGATCTTTTAATAGAAACTGTACCCACTGATGTTTTCGGTTCAACCAAATGCTCTTTCATTTGGCAAGGTTTCTCTTCATATCTCAAAATGTTCTCTTTAATTTTTTCTTCATCATGTTTAGGGGCTGACACTTGGTCGATAGTCTCAACCCTTAGCAGTTTAAAGACTTTTCAGTTTGGTTTTGACTCCTTTCATCATTCCTTATAAAACCACTTCTGTTTTCTTTATGATAGGGGCTTCTCTTTTCTTTTGGACAATCTCTTATGTAATGGCCATCCTCATTACAGTTGAAACATCTGAGATTCTTCATCTTGGTTGTACGGTCTGTATACACTTGCTTATTTGGCCATGAACTACTGTAATAATCTTGTTGTGCATAATACTTTGTCGTTTTCTTCTGAATTATTTCCTCTAATGACTGTGTGATCCCTCTTTCAAATTGTGTAAGCCTCTCCTCAGTTACATATCTTTTCCCACCAACTTTCCTTATTTCGATATCATCTTCAGCTTCATCAAAATCAACAGTTTCCTGCATACTCAGCTGACGGATGTTTCTATCTTTATTTCCTCTTTTATATGTTTCATATAAAGTCACCTGGTGGATAGCTTCAGTCATACTGGTAATTCTCTTTGTCAGTAACTCTATAGCAATGCTCTGGTCAGGTAATCCCCTTAACATGTACTCTACACTCAATGTACTGTGAGTGGCTACGTCAATAGTTGGAAATGACCGTCTGACTAGCATTTCTACTCTGGAAGCATATTCATGGATGTTTTCTTTGCCCTGTTTCCTTAATGTATGCAATTCTTGTCTATACGTCTCTGGATAACCATGGTCACCAAATCTATCAGACATAGCTGCACATAGCCCAAAGAAAGATCTTTTGGTCTCTGGTGAGAGGTAGGACGCATAAACCATTGCCTCATCTTTAAGTGCTGTTACTAATTCAATGGCTTTAGTATCAGTATCCCATCTGTTTATCTCTGCAATGAGCTCGAACTGCATAAAGTAGGCATTCCATGGATCTCTGCCGTTGTAAAATGGCACTCTGTTTCTTCTCCCATTGTCTATCTTGGAGTTTTCAATATTATGGTACTGTTGCTGTGGTCTGCCATATTGTTGCTGTGGTCTGCCATACTGTTGTCTAGGTAACCAGTTTGATACTGGGGAATTGTTTGGATACTGCTGGTAGTCTGGACGTTGCTGGATTTCAGGCATGATTGTACTGGTACCAGAATAGTTTGGACGATGCTGGATCTCAGGTATGATTGTACTGGTACCAGAATAGTTTGGACGATGCTGGATCTCAGGTGTTGTCATATCAGCATATGCATATGATGTTTGTTGCTGGGTCTCTGACAATGTTGTATCCATGTATGTATGTGTTGAACGTTGCTGGGTCTCTGGCAATGTAATATTGTTGCAGGAATTTATTGAACGTTGCTGGGTCTCTGCATAACTATCTTGACTACTGACAACAGGGTCAGATTTAATCTGAGTGAAATGTTGAGTATTCATGTTCTTCATCTGAAGCTTTTCATTTCTTAATGACTCTAACTCTTGTCTCATCTTTACCATTTCTTCACTCTCATATGATTTCTGAAGTTTTTCATTTCTTAATGCCTCTAACTCTTGTCTCATCTTTACCATTTCATCACTCTCATATGATTTCTGAAGGTTTTCATTTTTTAATGCCTCTAATTCTTGTCTCATCTTTATTATTTCATCACTCTCCCATGATTTTTCTCTTGTTATAGTCGCTATAGCACTATCACTCTTACTTTGAGTTGGGAAAAGAAATGGGTTTGTGCTTACTTCCCTTTGAATATTATTCACAGTACTACTAAATGGCCTGGGGCTTGTATTTATTTCCCCCTGGTTTAAACTAATAGCCTGGTTTGATGCTAAATAATTATGAGACGTGACATCCCCAAATGAGCAGGTATCAATATTTGTAGATGCAACAGACCAAGTGGGAATAATTGAACTAGCTAATGTGGTAATTCCCCTACTAAGTGAATTGGACCCCTGTGGTATACGAGATCTGTCTCTTAAATTATACATTTTACTTTTAATTGCTAACTGAAATCAAGAGTTTCAATTTTACTAATCAACTTGGATTAAACTTTATCCTTGTTAATCTTGTAGTTTTTCAGAATTATTCAACTTAGATTACTTTTTATCCTTGTTGAAGTAGAAAAACAATTTCCTATGTCTTACTTTTAAAACACCTTTTAAATTATGAATATATCCTTATTTTGTGAAATAGACTATATAAATAACAAATTTGAAATAGACTATAAATTTTTCAACTTTGACCTTTTCCAAATATTCTTATATTTACAACTTAGATTTATATTTATCCTTGTTGTAAAAGAAAACTTTTGAAATAGACTATTAAATATTAACTTTGAAATAGACTATAAATATAATTACTGGACGGTCTGGACCTATTTGAATTATTATGGTCTTAATATTTAACTTGGATTCAGATTTATCCTTGTTAAAATAGACTTCTAAATTTAAACTCAACTTGGATTAGAATTTATCCTGGTTGAATATGGTATTTACTTTTACTATATTTAAACTTTCAACTTAGATTAAAATTTATCTTTGTTGAATTGTACCCCTGAACTATTTAATTTCAACTTGGATTTATATTTATCCTTGTTGATATATATTAAATTTTAAATTATGACCTTTTCAACTTGGATTAGAATTTATCCTTGTTGATATAGATTCTGACTATCTATTATATTATATCCTTTTCAACTTGGATTAGTATTTATCCTTGTTGATATAGATTTTGACTAACTATTATTTTTTTTTTTTCTTTTTCAACTTGGATTAGAATTTATCCTTGTTGATATAGATTTTAACTAACTATGATATTATTACTTGGATTAGTATTTATCCTTGTTGATATATATTCTGACTTACTATTATATTTTATCTTTTTCAACTTGGATTAGAATTTATCCTTGTTGATATAGATTTTAACTAACTATAAAATTATTACTTTTCAACTTGGATTAGTATTTATCCTTGTTGAATTTAAAATAACTTAAATATATACTATAATTTAATTATATTCACCAACTGTACTATCTATTTCTCATCCTTCGTTGAAGTGTCTTTTTTTTTTTATGTTTAGGTTTTTTTTTATGTGTAACCAAATATCATAAAATATGGACAGAAACAATGTATGTACTTAACAATTGCGTGCCTAATAAATATTCACGTAGATTCTTAAAATTTTCTTAAGAAAGAAAACTAAATCCGCTGCCACCAGTGTAAAGATTGTTGCCAATCTTTAATTTAAAAACAATATCTTTGGTTTCTGGATATTAAATAATGACTAAACAACTTTTAAAAGTATAAGAGATTATTATTATCAATAATAATAAATACAGGTAAATGAAATACAATAGATTAAAATGTTTGAATGAGTTTTTTGTGTATGCAAAATTACCTCTTTGAATCTTTGAAGATCTGTTTAAATTCGTTTCGTTATAAGAAAGATCCGGTTTTTATAGACCTTAGCACGCCTTATCCTTGCGTGTAAGAAAATAGTTCGCTACCGGTCAAGGTTTATCATGTAAACAACTGTCAGTGCGTAAATAAATATGAATTATAAAGAAAGCAAACACGATGTCATACAAGTCTCGACACCGATTCAACAATATAATGCATGTAAATACAAGTAACTAAAGAAATGTAGGATTCATAACAAGCTAGAAAACAAAGATGTTATCCGAACGCCACATGTTGGCGGAATTTCGTAACGTTAAATCGGCAACTGTCAAATTTGCCGGGAAGGACGTTACGTTTACTATAAGGTACTGCCGCGGTATTTAACGTTCACAACAAAAGATATAAACACCTTCATTAAACTTAAATATTTTACCATTTTACAGATAGTAAATCAAAGAATTTCGCTTGATCAACTGTTGCTGAAATCTGATAGAATGTAGAGAACTTAAAGACGAAATCACTCAAGTAAATACCTTTCTCTGATTTTCTTCTCTCTCTCCAATCCATCTTTGTCATTTGTTCTCTCTTCAGTTCTTTTTTCCACTGAACTTTGACCTCCCTTGAATAGTTTTCCATCTTTGTATCTATCATTTCGAATTGTTTCTTTACCATCTTTTCTTCCTCTCTGGCTCTCTTCAGTCTTCTTTTTTCTTCCCTCCTTATTTCTCTTTTCTTCTTTGGTTTGTCTTTAGCGTTCTGCTCTTCTGGATTCTACGATTTAAAAGTTAAACGCCATTTAAATCTTTCTTTAAATCTCAAAGAAAATATAATTTTGATGTGAAATGACCATCCGTAAAACAGGTCAACATAATTTTACCAAAAAGGGACTTAATAAATGGCATACAATATGAGTTGGGATTATAGAATAGAGAATAACGGGTATAGAGCGCTTAACATGCACAAAGATAGAGAAGTATTGGGTTACAGAAAGAGTATAGAAAAGTGATGTTCTAAGATTAAAAAATAAATAACCAAAAAATAAAGAATATAGAATAATGTCTTTAATGAGATGCCTAAATATAAAGAGTAGAGAATATGGAAAAAAAAATAAAGGCAAGAGAAAAAATCGAGTGAGCAGACACATCTTGTAGTCTTATATCCAACCTCCTTTGCAGATTTCTTGTATTCTTTTCCGGGAGTATTTTTTTATTTCCTTTGATCGCGGAATTTTTAAAATCTTACAAAGTTCGCATATTTAGCATGTAAGTAGGTCTTACCTGATAAACATATCCTTCCGCATGCTTAAATGGGTTTTCAGCGATCTTCTGCTGGTATATCTTAGTTAAAACAAGTCCTTCAAAATCAAAATTTTAATAAAAACTAGGTAAAATGAGTAGTCAAAATTTTAAAAATGAATCTTTAACATATATTTACACTTAAACACAAAATACAAATACAAAAAGGTAATCGTCCTGAAAAAAATATGTTTCAAATGCAATTAAAACAAAGGTTTGATCAGTAAAATCGAAAAAAGTTAGTTCATATAATTTAAATTATAAGTTATTATTTGCTTTACGTACAGTGGCAAATATTTCATGCAAATTCAGGACAAACGATGGACTTGAGATTTTTGTTTTTAATCCGTTACCTGTATTTGTCTGCTGTTCTTCTGCTATCCTATCATTCTCTCTATATTTCCATTCTTGTAAGATCTTCATTTTGTTCTCTTCATTTTCACTATTTAAACTATCCTTGTCTTCTAAGGGAAAAAGAAAGAACACTTTACAATTATCATCCAGATTGGTTTTAAAAGACTACAATGACCTTTGTCAAATTAATAAAGAAGACAAGAATTTTCGTGAATTAAACATTTTTTTTTCATCGCAATATGCGCCATTTTTGTTCCTGCTTGACAGGATTATAACACAAACCAAGGAAATTTATGTTAACTGTAAGGTTTACCAAATGTAACTTTGTACAAAATCTAGATGAATTACAGCCGATTTCATTGAGTGTGAAGAGAAAGGTAGAATCATTGGTTAATTTGCTTGTTAGCTGAACCGTGAAGTCATTAGGAGGTTAGTTAAACCACCCACCTTTAAGAGTAACAGATAACCAACCTATTCGTCTGTAGGACTAGAATAATTAAAAAAGAAGGGTAGTTAGTATACCTTACCTAATAATGACTTCAACGTTGAGTTAACAAGCAAACTAACCACGTATTGTACCTTTCCCTACACACTCAATGAAATTGACTGTAGAGGATACGTGCTAGATGATTAAAATACATGCACAACAAGAGAAGAACTATACGATACCTATTATTAAAGAAGTTTTGGTTGTGTTAATTTCTATAGTGGTTGTTTTTTATTTTTCTATTTTTATCTTTTATCCTGTTTTGTATTTCACTTTCGCTTTGAGTCTCTTTTTATTCCCCTCCTCGTACTTTTACATACCCATTTCCTTCTTTAAAGCTTTCCCTTTGTCAGTCTCTATGCTAACTCTCTCTCTCTCTCTCTCTCTCTCTCTCTCTCTCTCTCTCTCTCTCTCTCTCTCTCTCTCTCTCTCTCTCTCTCTCTCTCTCTCTCTCCCCCCCCCACCAAACCTCGTACTTTTACATACCCAGTTCCTTCTTTAAAGCTTTCCCTTTGTCAGTCTCTATGTTTTTTCCCACCTCTAATTTTTACATACCCAGTTCCTTCTTTAAAGCTGTCCCTTTGTCAGTCTCTATGCTCTCTCTCTCTCTCTCTCTCTCTCTCTCTCTCTCTCTCTCTCTCTCTCTCTCTCTCTCTCTCTCTCTCTCTCTCTCTCTCTCTCTCTCTCTCCCCCCCCCACACCAAACCTCGTACTTTTACATACCCAGTTCCTTCTTTAAAGCTTTCCCTTTGTCAGTCTCTATGTTATGTTCCCCCCCCCCCCCACCTCGTACTTTTACATACCTAGTTCCTTCTTTAAAGCTTTCCCTTTGTCAGTCTCTATGTCCCCCCCCCCGCCCCCCACCTCGTACTTTTACATACCCAGTTCCTTCTTTAAAGCTTTCCCTTTGTCAGTCTTTAGTTTTCCCCACCTCGTACTTTTACATACCCAGTTCCTTCTTTAAAGCTTTCCCTTTGTCAGTCTCTATGTTTTCCCTCTCCCCCCCCCCCCCCCCCCCCCCACACCTCGTACTTTTACATACCCATTTCCTTCCTTGAAGCTTTCTCTTTGTCAGTCTCTATGTTTTCCCCACCTCGTACTTTTACATACCCAGTTCCTTCTTTAAAGCTTTCCCTTTGTCAGTCTCTATGTTTTCCCTCTCCCCCCCCCCCCCCCCCCACACCTCGTACTTTTACATACCCATTTCCTTCCTTGAAGCTTTCTCTTTGTCAGTCTCTATGTTTTCCCCACCTCGTATTTTTACATACCTAGTTCCTTCTTTAAAGCTGTCCCTTTGACAGTCTCTATGCTCTCTCTCTCCCCCACCCAACCTCGTACTTTTACATACCCAGTTCCTTCTTTAAAGCTTTCCCTTTGTCAGTCTCTATGTCCCCCCCCCCCCCCCCCACCTCGTACTTTTACATACCCAGTTCCTTCTTTAAAGCTTTCCCTTTGTCAGTCTCTATGTTTTCCCCACCTCGTACACTTTTACATACCCAGTTCCTTCTTTAAAGCTTTCCCTTTGTCAGTCTCTATGTTTTCCCTCCCGCCCCCCCCCCCCCCCCCCACCTCGTACTTTTACATACCCAGTTCCTTCTTTAAAGCTTTCCCTTTGTCAGTCTCTATGTTTTCCCTCTCCCCCCCCCCCCCCCACACCTCGTACTTTTACATACCCATTTCCTTCCTTGAAGCTTTCTCTTTGTCAGTCTCTATGTTTTCTCTCCCCCCCCCCCCCCCCTCTTACCTTTACATACCCAGTTCCTTCTTTAAAGCTTTCCCTTTGTCAGTCTCTATGTTTTCCCACTCCTCAAGTAAACACTCAAAAACTGCTTCGCTTAGAATCGCATCGTAAAAATACAAAGCATGTTGCTCTCTTTTGTCTTGCTCTGTCATTTTTATATTTTGTCTATAAAAAATAAAATAGAACAAACGATTAATATTTTTATTATTTTATATACACTCAAAAGTAAAAGCGGCTGTTGCTTGTAAATGTCACAAATTAAATACATGTGTATATAAAGTAACGGTACTCATAAGGAGATGTGGTATAATTTTTAATAGTAATAAGACAAAGTCAAATGTATCTTATTGACGAAAATGTACCCGTAAATATTCAGCAATGAGCAAAACCCATCCCGTATAGCCAGATACAAAGTTCCCAAAAAGAAAAATATAAAACTATTCTATGAAAGGATGCTGAATTTACAAATTTTGAAGTTGTAATTTGACACTGAATAAGTCTTTCACTATAGTCACTAAAACTGTCTTATGCGGCCGTAGGAAGAAATTTTTGATTGAGATTAACTTAGCATGGACAGTTTAACAAAAAGTGTCTTTCAGCTTCTAACTCATGTGTTTCATGCAATACACACATTCAGTCCGATGACTTTTCTTTAAAAAAAAAAACGACTTTTTTTGTATACAAACACTTAAAATAACTTACCTTATTAGAAGTCTAAGAATAAGTCCTGCAGACATCAGCGAAACTTCGACGTTGTCAGCGGTAATGATAATGACGTCGTCGACAATTATTCTTCTGCGCAGTCGTTAATTTCGACGAAAACGTTGCTCTCTCTTTGTCCGGTCGTTGGTTGGTTCGTCCGTCTATCTTACTTTATGTGATTTTTATTTGGTCAAAGTAGCTTTTGATGAAGTTGAAGTCCAATCAACTTGTAGCTTATGAAAAAAAAGTTGTGATATGATTACCAATGAAACAACTCTCCACAAGAGACCAAAAATGACACAGTACGGCCTTCAATAATAAGCAAAGCCCATACCGCATAAAAAAAAACGAAATAACAATGTAAAGCAATTCAAACGAGAAAACCAACGGCCTTATCTATATAAAAAATGAACAAAAATCAAATATGCAACAAAAAAACAAACAACAACCACTGAATCACAGGCTCCTGACTTAGGACAGGCACATACATAAACAAACAACAACCACTGAATCACAGGCTCCTGACTTAGGATAGGCAAATACATACATATAATGTGGCGGGGTTAAACATGTTAGTGGGATCCCAACACCCCCCTTACCTAGGAAAATTATATATTAGTACCACATTAGAACGAACCAAAAAAAATCAGTTGAAAACAGGCTTTTCTCATCAGATGGACAAAAATATACACTGGTTGACCATGGCTATTTATGTTCATCTGCCGCATAGTTCCCCGCATCAAGGAACAGTGATAATGACGTTTGTTATACTGTTCAATGTGATCACAGTTATTCATGTAGCCAGTGGCGAATACAGAACTTTTCAAGGCCGGGGCCCCGCTGACTGACCTGAAAAGGAGGGGGCCTCCAATCATGCCCCATATAATCATGAAAAAGGGGGGTGCCCCACCCTGGATCGCGGCCTATGGTAGCCCACAGACTAATTCAAAACAAAGTTTAAAACAAAAAAGAAATATTAAAACAAAAAGGCAGGACAGAGATTACAGCTAAAAATAATTTCAGGACAAAATTTTTCATCCTAGCCCCCCATAAAAATCAAATTGTAGCTCACTAAACAATCAACAAATCTTTTCATTGATTATGTCACATATCAGATATCTACCTTATACGTCCCAGGAGATAGACACTGTTTTGTTTTCTCTCTCTAAGCTTACTAAAAAAATGAGACTTTAGTCTGAGTAGAACATTTAGTACTGTATATATTTTATGCTCCCATATTGTCCAAAATTAGATTTTATGGGAAGATGGAGTTAATATAATAACCCATCAAAATACCATAACTTTGATATATATATACAGGACATGTTACTTGGAAGTATGTGGGCTACATCCTTTAAGATTCAGGCTGCAGCAGTGGCCTGTATATTTTATGCGTCAGTTTAAACCTAATCATAACATTTTCAATCTATCAAGCACTTTATCACTATATCACTATAAGATTCACATTTCAACGTATTTAGCAATACACACTTATGGTTATATAACATCACAGTACCAACATTGCATTCAGTAATCAAATTGCACCTACATATACATGTATTCAACAAAAACAGCTGCAGAAATCTTTCAAGCTTTCTTTTAGCATGTGAAGTTATATAAATTTCATATTTTTAAAAAGAGCAAATTAATTATAAAAAAAGAATTCGAAGATGTGGTATGATTGCCAATGAGACAACTATCCACAAGAGACCAAAATAACACAGAAATTAGCAACTATAGGTCACCATACGGCCTTTCAACAATGAGAAAAGTCCATACCGCATAGTCAGCTATAATAGGCCCTGATATGACAATGTTAAACACACGTTAACTTTGTTACCAGCATCCTTTTCTTCAAAAAAATAATATTTGAAGCATGGAATAATGTCAAATTGTTCAAATATTTAAAGAAATAAAACAAAACATATGTTTATATTCCAGTTTTAAGGATTTGAAATTAAACATGTAATGATGCACGGAATTTTGGTACTGACCTCATTACAGAATCATGGATTTTTTAGAGGACAGTTTAAACCCATTTCTCTATGGCTCTACATACATGGACTCAAAATTAACTTGGTGTAACTATATTGTAAACAAGGATAGTCTTCAAAATAAGGACAGAATTCAGGACCTCTCATGTTAGCAACTTCACAACTACAAATTTATTTTAGGACCAAAACAAAAAAAAGTTCAAGCCTAAAAGCAACAAGAGGGCACACTCTGAAATGTCTCGCCTTCTTTACTAATCATTGATATTATGTTGCTAGAGCTTAATACAAAGCTTTACTACAACTGTCACATAAAATCAACACTAACCAAAGAAAACGAAACATTGGTTAATGAACCATGAAAATGAGGTCAAGGTCAAATGAACCATGCCAGGCAGACATATACAAATGAACAGCTAACAATTCTTCAATACAACAAATATAGTTGACTTATTGCTGATTTATTAAGAAAAACAGACCAAAACACAAACACTTAACACTTAGAATGGACTGTGAAAATGAGGTCAAGGTCAAATAAAACCTGCGTAACAGACATATAGATCATAAAATATTTCCATACACCAAATATAGTTGACTAATGTATAATAATATAGTTGTATAAAATTTTCTGACGTCAGACACTCAAATCAATTAATGTGTTCGCAGATAGAAGATGTGTTTGTGTTCGGTTAAATTGTCCCCTTTTAAAATTGTTATACGATGATGACTGATATACCCATATTTTGACTATTTTATTAATTGTGACTGTTTATTTAACGCATCATGTAAATATAACGGAATTTGACGAGACTGTTATTAAAGTGAGAGGGTTAGCGCTATAGAACCAGGTTTAATCCACCATTTTCTACATTTGAAAATGCCTGTACCAGGTCAGGAACAGTTCTTGTCCATTCGTTTTTGATGCGTTTTGTTATTTGATTTTGCCATGTATTATGGACTTTCCTAATTGATTTTCCTCTGAGTTCAGTATTTTTGAGATTTTGCTTTTATATAATGCATAAAGAATTAGAAAAATAGACCAAAACTCAAAAACTTAACTTTGACAACTGAACTATGAAAATGAGGTCAAGGTCAGATGACACCTGTCAGTTAGACATGTACACCTTACAATCGTTCCATACACCAAATATAGTAGACCCTTTTGCATATAGTATAGAAAAAACAGATCAAAACACAAAAACTTAACTATAACCACTGAACCATGAAAACGAGGTCAAGGTCAGATGACACCTGCCAGTTGGACATGTACACCTTACAGTCCTTCCATACACCGAATATACTAGACCTATTGCTTATAGTATCTGAGATATGGACTTGACCACCAAAACTAAACCTTGTTCACTGATCCATTAAATGAGGTCGAGGTCAAGTGAAAACTGTCTGACGGGCATGAGGACCTTGCAAGGTACGCACATACCAAATATAGTTATCCAATTACTTATTATAAGAGAAAATTTAAAATTAGAAAAAAACTTAACTTTTTTCAAGTTGTCACTGAACCATGAAAATGAGGTCAAGATCATTGGACATGTGACTGACGGAAAGTTCGTAACATGAGGCATCTATTATACAAAGTATGAAGTATCCAGGTCTTCTACCTTCTAAAATAAAAAAAGCTTTTAAGAAGTTAGCTTACGCCGCCGGATCACTATCCCTATGCCGAGCTTTCTGCAACAAAAGTTGCAGGCTCGACAATAAAATGCTTCGCCATTCACAGCCTGATACGACCATGGTACAGATGTATATTTAGCATAAAAAACACCAAATTTTTGATGTCAGGTGAAATCAAGCATACTTTAATTGTGGACCCTTCAAATTTCAATATGGACTAATTTGAAAACAGGTATCAGGTGAACCCAAAAATTTCTATTCAGCAGCAGTCTCTAACTACATGTACATATCTCCTTAATTTTATATGATAGTCGGTAAGTCCTACAAAAATATTGAAAATGTGTAGATTTTTTTCTTTCTAGCTTCTCTCGTGTGAAAGCAATACCTTTTTGGTCACTATTTATGTGTTGCGTCTAATAAGAATTGTAACACTTTATAGTGACTGAACAGGTTAAACAAATACTTCTCAAGGAGCAGAAAAAGAAGGCAAGTCGGAACAGCACCAGCCATGCCAGTATATGTATGAATAAAAACTCAGATCAGAATAGCATATTCAAAAAGGCTTAAAACTAAATTTTGATTACTGTAAGTTTCAAACAATGACAAGTGTTTTATTTACCAAATAACTCATGTGTTTCTGTGAGAAAAAAAATCAAGTCAATTTTTGGAATTAAAGTGGAGAAATCCTTTTGACGCACACTGGCGCATGTCAATTGTGAATATACTTACCAAATATATTTTCTTTATCATGATACTATCAAGGAGTACAGTTAGTAGGAAAATATGCACAAATTACAGATAAAATAATTAAACCACCTTATTTTGCGTGCATCTCCTGCAAAATCAGTATTAGTTGAATCTATATATTCTAGATGAGTAATTATAATCAATGTAAATATGGTCCCTCGATTTTTTTCTAGATATGTCAACTTCTTTAAAGCTGTTCATGGTTCAAAATGGAGCCAATTGTTTGATTTTCACATTTGATTCCAATCTAGGCTAGATAAAGGCAAGCGTAGTATAATGCTATTCAAAGTTCATACATCGATTGAGAGAAAACAAATCCGGGTTACAACTAAAACTGAGGTAAACACATGAACTAGTAGAGGAAACCAATGAAACAACAGAAACAACAAAAAAACAAAACGACAAAGCAACTAACACAGAAACGAACTATAAGATATCAACTGCCATTTTCCCGACTTGGTACAGGACATGTGTCGACAAAATGGTGGGTTCAGCCTGGTTTTGCGGCTAGCCAATTTTGAAACCTTGCGCTTTTATGGAAATGTTAAATATAAAAATGAAATGATAACATTACATGACAGGAATAGATTATAAATTAATGCAAGAACATTCAGGACAGAGAAATACATAAATAAACATTACAATAGAACATTTCGACATGCTAATAATTATCAAAGAAACCAGGTTTTTAATTAAATATATCACGCGTGCGTTTCGTCTACATAAGACTCACCATTGACCAGTGACCCTCGGATCAAAATAGTAAAGAAAGCCAAACAAGACTTACTAGTACAAAGTTGAAGAGCATTAATGACCCAAAATTCAAAAAAAAGAAAAAAAAAACGAAATGCAGTTGTTGAACAAAAACATTTTAATAACTTAGTGAGGTATCTTTTTTTTTATAAATAATATATCTTTTTACTGTCCTTTAATACAACACAGTGACATGAAAAATGAGCGAATTCTTTCTGTAACTGTTTTCTTCTTTTCTTCTCTTTGATCATCGATTTTAACATTGATATTTGTTTGTGTTTCTTTACTTTCTTCTTTCTCTTCTTCTTTCTTTTCCATATCGATATCATCTGGGCACAGTATATCTAATATATATATGTTCCTGATATCATTTATCAACATTTTGATTTGTACTTTTTCCTTTTCTTCTTTTTTTGTTTTCATTTCTACAAGATATGATAACATTTAAATTATATTTCAACATGTGGGACATTTTTATGATAATTTGACATACATATATATACATGTACAATACCTTTTTATGATATTTTAACAAACACGATCTTTCCAAATTACAGTGAAGTCCATTATACCTGTATTGCACTTAATTGTTATTATTAACAAAAATGGAACTTGTTTGAAAATTGCAGAGACACACTACGAATTTGGTTAGAAATTGGAAAAATCAGGCTTTTGATTTAGTACACCAGGAATCGAATATGTTCAGAACAAAGCATGCAATTTAACTCAAGTAAATACCTTTTTCTAACTTTCTTCTACAAGTCATTTTTCTCATCTGTTCTCTCTTCAGTTCTTTTTTCCACTGAATTCTAACCTCCCTTGAATAGTTTTCCATTTTTGTGTCTATTACTTCGAATTGTTTCTTTATCATCTTTTCTTCCTCTCTGGCTCTTGTCAGCCTTCTTTTTTCTTCCCTCCTTATTTCTCTTTTCTTCTTGGGTTTGTCTTTAGCGTTCTGCTCTTCCAGATTCTACGATTTAAAGGTATAACGCCATTTAATTTTTACAATGATTTCACTGAAATTATTTTTTGTTATGAAATGAGCATCAGTAAAACAGGTCAACATAATTTTACCAAAAAGGAACTTAATGTATGGCCTACAATATGAGTTGGGATTATAGAATAGAGAACAGTGGGTACAATAAGCAGTATTAATGGACACACATGTACAGTGAAACCTGTTTAAACCGAACATCTTTGGGACTTAAGATTGTGTTCGGTTTTTGCATACCGTTGTTCGATTTTATCAGGTTCACAACGCATGCAACTTGATATGACGGTGCTTGTTTGGTTTAGACAGGTTTTTCGGTTTATGCAGGATTCGGTTTAGTCAGGTTTCACTGTATATTAAAGAATAGAGAAGTATGGGGTTAAAAAATAGTAGAGAATAATGTTGTTCTAAGATATAAAGAATAAATAACCAAAAAATAAAGAAGATAGAATAACGTCTTTAATGAGATGTCTAAATATAAAGAGTAAAGAATACGGATAAAAATAAATTAAGGCAAGAGAAAAATCGAGTGAGCAGACACATCTTGTAATCCTGTATCTCCACCTCCTTCCCCGATTTAATTTCTTGTAATCTTTTTCCGGGAATATTTTGTAGTTTTCTTTGATCGCAGAATTTTTAAAATCTTGCATATCTAACATGAAAGTATGTCTTACCTGATAAACATATCCTTCCGCGTGCTTAAATGGGTTTTCTGCGATCTTCTGCTGGTATATCTTTGTAATCACAAGTCCTTAAAATCAAATTACAAAAATATAAGATAAATAAATTATCAAACAAGCTAAATATGTGTGTTGGTTAATAAAACGAAGAAATGAAACTTTAGCGCACTGCCAAACTTAAACGCTCAAGAAACAATAATAAGTTTATCATTTTTATAACCACCTGGAACCAATTTGGAAGTGAATCGGATGATTAAATAGTGGAAACCATTTGAAGTTTTACTGAAAAAAGTTGGAAGTTATTCTTTTACATAAATAAGGCCGTTAGTTTTCTCGTTTGAATTGTTTTACATTGTCTTATCGGGGCCTTTTATAACTAACTATGCAGTATGGGCTTTGCTCATTGTTGAAGGCCGTACGGTGACCTGTAGTTGTTAATGTCTGTGTCATTTTGATCTTTTGTGGAAAGCTGTCTCATTTGCAATCATACCATATCTTCTTTTTTATATTGTGTAATTTTACGAATATTGATTCGGAAAATAGTTCCAATACTCCAAGTTTCAATTCGTAACTTCCATATATAAATTTCTGAATATTACATTTGAAATTTCCAAGCTGCACATGGTTCTTCTGTGTACGGGTTATTTTTCCAAAAACAAAATCCGTAACAGGCACGAATTAAAACAAAGTCATCAGCAGTAAAATCGTAAAAAGTTAGTTCAAATAATTCAGTTATAAGTTATTATTTGCGGTCAGTGGCAAATATTTCATGCATATTCTACGGGGCATAACAAAATCATTTTTTGTCTAACAAAACTATGTGATACAGACTTGATTATTAGAACTTCAATTGTGTGATGACAAAATTCATTTTTGTCATGACAAAAGTAAATTTTGTCAAAAAGGTATGCAAATATAAACTTATTTGCATACAAAATTGACTTTTATAACCTGATCTGGAAATTAAAACACAAAGGTCAATTGTGTGAGACAGAATTGACTTTTGTGAGACAAAATTTAATATTGTCAATTGTGTATCACAAAAAAAGTCGATAAGAAATAAGATAAAACAAATATTTGCGTTAAAACGCAAACATAGGAAGAAAATTAATAAAAAAAAAATGTGTGGCGCTAATACGCTTCCGTAAAATTGACTATTGTCGCCCAATATTCAAATTAGGTAACAAAAGTCAAGTCTGTGTAACAAAAATTAATTTTGTCATGACGAAAGTGACTTTTGTCCCCTGAAAGATAATTTTGTATGACAAAATTTTAAATTTGTAGTATGTTACAAATTTTGTTAAAATGAATTCATTTTTGTTGAACAAAAGTCACTTTTGTCCGTACAAAATTGAATTTCGAGTACAAAACCACAGAGTCCCATTCGGCGCCCCGTATATTCAGGACAAACGATGGATATTAGATTTTGTTTTTAATCCGTTACCTGTTTTTGTCTGCTGTTCTTTTGCTACCCTATCATTCTCTAGGCTATTTTTCCATTCTTGTAAGATCCTCATTTTGTTCTCTTCATTTTCACTATCCGTGTCTTCTAAGGGAAAAAGAAAGAACACTTAACAAATATCATCAAGATCGGTTTCTAAAGTTTGACCTTAGTCAATTTAATCAAGAAGAGAAGAGTTTGTAAATTAGACATTTTTTATTCACACGGCAATATGCGCCATCTTTGTTCCTGCTTGACAGGATGAGAACACAAACCATGAAAGTTTATGTCAACTTTTTACCAAATGTAACTTTGTACAAAATCTAGATAAACCAAAGGATACGTTCTAGATGTATATAATACATGCACACAACAAGAGAAAAAATATAGCCTCTGGCCTGTGTTAGTCTTGAATTATTTTATTTTAGTTTCTTGTGTACAATTTGGAAATTAGTATGGCGTTCATTATCACTGAACTAGTATATATTTGTTTAAGGGCCAGCTGAAGAACACCTTCGGGTGCGGGAACTTCTCGCTACATTGAAGACCTGGTATTGACCTTCTACTGTTGTTGTTTTTTTGTTGTTTTTTGTTGTTGTTTTTTTCTATTGTCGGGTTGTTGTCTCTTTGACATATTCCCCATTTCCATTCTCAATTTTAAAACCTACTATTGAAGAAGTTTTAGTTGTGTTTATTTCCAGTGGTTGTTTTTTATTCTACTATTTTTATCCTGTTTTGTATTATAGTTTTGCTTTCAGGTTCTCTCTCTCTCTCTTCCCCACCTCGTACTTTGACATACCTAGTTCCTGTTCCTTCTTTAAAGCTTTCCTTTTGTCAGTCTCTATGTTTTTCCACTCCTCAAGTAAACACTCGAAAACAGCTTCGCTTAGAAACGCTTTGTAAAAATACAAAGTATGTTGCTCTTTTTTGTCCTGGTCTGTCATCTTAATATTTTGTCTATAAGCTGAAAAAATAAACCAACAATAAACTATTTGTATTACTAATATTCTAGCATAGATCATTGTAAAATCATATCTTGCTTGTAAATGTCACAAATAAATATACATGTACCAATAAGGAGAGGTTGTATGATAACTAATAGAAATATCTAAATAACTAAAATGTCACCGTAAGTCTTCAACAAATAAAATTGAAAATGGAAATGGGGAATGTGTCAAAGAGACATCAACCCGACCATAGAAGAAGAAAAACAACAGCGGAAGGTCACCAACATGTCTTCAATGTAGCGAGAAATTCCAGCACCCGGAGGCGTCCTTCAGTTGGCCCCTAAACAAATATATACTAGTTCAGTGATAATGAACGCCATACTAATTTCCAAATTGTACACAAGAAACTAAAATTAAAATAATACAAGACTAACAAAGGCCGGAGGCTCCTGACTTGGGACAGGCGCAAAAATGCGGCGGGGTTAAACATGTTTGTGAGATCTCAACCCTCCCCATATACCTCTAGCCAATGAAGAAAAGCAAAACCAATCCTGTATAGCCAGATTTAAAGTTCCGGAGAAGAAAAATATAAAACTATTCATGTATATAAAAAGATGTTAAACTTAAATAGGAATTAAGTTAGCAAATATAACTGAGTACTGAGGTAGAAAGCAAAATTAAATCCAATTCATAAATCATAAAAGTTAGCAAAATAAAAATACAGAACTATAGGCATATATTTTTTTTTAAATCTATGAAAGAATACTGAATTTACACATTTTGCAGTTTGAATTTGATAAAATCGGTAAATAAATAAGTCTTTCGCTATCGCCATCAGAATTGTCTAATGCGTCCGAAGGTAGAAATTTTTCATTGAGTTTATCTTAGCATGGACAGTTTAACAGAAAATGTCTTTCATCTTCGAGCTCATGTTTTTCATGCAAAACACATATTCGGTCTATTGAATTTTATTAAAGAAAAACAAAAATACCAAGGACTTTTTTTGTATATAAACAATTAAAATAACTGACCTTATTAGAAGTCTAAGAATTAGTCCTGTCGACATCAGCGAAACTTTGACGTTGTCAGCGGTAATGGTTATGACGTTGTTGACAATAGTATTCCTCTGCGCATGCAGTCGTTTACTTCGACGAAAACGTTGCAACAATAATTTCATAAAAAAAACAAATTCGGCAAGGTTTCCAAGACATTTAATAAATAACTTAATATATAAAAAAGAAGATGTGGTATGATTGCTAATGAGACAATTATCCACAAAAGACCAAAATGACGCAGACATTAACAACTATAGGTCACCGTACGGCCTTCAAAAATGAGCAAAGCCCATACCGCGTAGTCAGCTATAAAAGGTCCCGATAAGACAATGTAAAACAATTCAAACGAGAAAACTAACGGCCTTACTTAAGGAAAAAATTTAACGAAAAACAAATATGTTACACATAAACAAAGACTGCATTCATTTAGATGAAATTCTATGGCACCATATTTTGGTGTAATCCCTTAAATCAGTAACGGTTAGTCAATTTCTTTTTCGCTATACAAAAAAATAATGACATCGCAATAAAAATATACTAGTACATTCTGTTCGTTGTTTTGTATTGTTAAACAAAAGATTTGAAACGTAAAAAAAGTTACCAATTCAGTTCTTTAAATATTGTTTTATTGGTGTTAATATATTTTGATATCAGTAAATACAACCAAACTAATATAATGGTTCTACACGTATGCGTATTCACGGTTCTACAAACTACCAATACCTATATTTTGAAGTCTTAGACCCCGTTTACACTGACTAAAAAGATTGAACTTTACTAAGATCGATCTTTTTAGGATTGATCTTTTGTCCAGTGTAAATGGGTTAGATCGATCTTTTTACATGTATGATTGATCTTTTGTTCAGTGTAAACGGGTTAGATCGATTTTTTTATGATTGTTCTTTGGTTCAGTGTAAACGGGTTAGATCGATCTTCAATCGGACTTTAAAAGTTTTCTTCAAGAGGTGGTTTTAAAAAGATCGATCTTATTTGAATCGATCTTTTTTTGGTATAAACGCATCGATCGCGATTGATCTTTTTTTCAGGTGAATGGTATATATATTTAGATATGAAAATAAAGGTAAGATCGTTTTTTATTTTTGTTGTAGTGTAAACGCACTGGATTAAATCTGATCGATTTCGGTCGATCTTGCTTGTGCAATGTAAACGCGAACCGGTCTTTTCAAGATCGATTCAAATAGAGATCGATTCAAATTCGTTGCCAGTGTAAACAGGGTCTTAGAATAATTATTCTTTTATAATTTATTTTATTATTGGCTTTGAACTAGCTTTTAAGAACTGCTAGTTCTCTCACATCTGTACTTAGTGTCTATTTTGTTGTGGTGTATTTTAAAGGGGAACTGAGTGAGTTGGTTTCTAATTCTTCCACAACTCACTGTGCCACAACTACTGTCGTACTTGAGAAATAAAAACTTGAAACTTGAAACTTGCATAGAACGGTAAACACGAGTTGTTTTTTGTTTGAGTTAAAAATTGATAGAAATTATGTGTAGTTACCACTCTTTTTAAAAATGTTCTTTCTGAATAAATCAATATCAAACATTAAAATTTTTTAAGTTTAATTAAACTATATATTCTGTAGAAAAAGTTATCATCAACATTATTAAATGTAATAACAATATATAGAAAAGAACGGTCAAATTTTCGAAATTTCGTTTTAAATATCAGTAGCAAAAGGTTTTTCGAAATTTTCCTTTGACCGATGCAGACGCTTTGCACAAATAATTTTCACTCCTCAAGTCGAAATAGGTTTTTCTCCAGTTCTGTAAACTTTTTTCGGAATTTTCCTTTCACCGGTGCAGACGATTCGCACATTACATCTCTCAATTCGAGAACCGACTAAGGTCTACATCATGGTTTGTAAATTTAATGATTAATTTTTATATTAAAACATGCTTCAAATATAATGATTGAAAGGTTTCAAATATCAGTCGCAATAGGTTTCTCTCCAGTTCTCTAAAACATATTTAATTTATCAAAATTATGAAATACCCCTTCACCATCGATTAAATCAGTCTATATAATAAGACAATCCCATATGTATTTTACTAACACTCTATAGATCCGTAGGGGATCAGTAACGAACCATATAAGTTAACGTATAATAGGAAACAACAAGGTCTGATTTTATTCAACAGAGTTAGATAAAAAAAAATGATATTATATATATAAAAAAGAAGATGTGGTATGATTGCCAATGAGACAACTATCCAAAAAAGACCAAAATGACACAGACATCAACAACTATCGGTTACCATACGGCCTTCAACAATGAGCAAAGCCCATACCGCAAAGTCGCTTTAATTCATTCGAAAACCCTTATAATATAAATTAGAATTTAGATATTAATGTTCAGTTGATATTTCTACAGTTCAGTGATTACTATGATTACAATTGAACTGATTTTGACATACGTTGTGCAATCGGTTAATTAGCGTACTATACGTTATTATATATTAACAACTTGATGATTTAAGAATTGTCACAGTTAGCCCCCTTTATTTCATGTCATTTTATATTTTTTGTGCACACAAAAAGTAAGACATATTTTAGCTAACTGAACATAAAAATGGTCAAGAATATAAAAAAGTGATACGCAAATGAAAACAAAAAGAGTTGGTTCTTCATACAGGTATATATTCCAAATTTTAGAATGATAAAAGACCGGTGAAGTATGACATTTTCATTGCAATAAAAAACACAGATTTTTTTACATAGTATTGTACTCTTACCTTATGAAGGTTAACTGAAGGGACGAGTGCCACCCTTTTCCAAATAAAAATAGACAAAGGCGTCCCTCCCGAAAGACTGTGGTCTCCACAGCCCTGAAGGCCTGTACTGTCATAACCATTTTGAATATCTGTCATATTGATATTATTCATGTGGTTGGGAAATAATCGTATACCCAGCATTCACTGGGAGAGGAGTTTTGGTCACGTATAGGAATAAGGGTGGGGTGTTGTGTAAGGTAGGGGGAAAGTAACGGTATATTTTTGGTGGTACAAAGGGAAGGTACAGTTATGGGTTAAGTCGTTTGGGATGTATACGGGTAGATCTGTCAACGGTCAAGCGCGAGAGGAGAGAGAGAAAGAGAGTTGGGGGGAGAGAGAAAATGAGTATGTGTGTGAGAGAGAGATTGTGAGGAGAGAGAGAGAGTGTGTGCGAAGTGAGGTTGTGAGGAGAGAGAGTGTGAGAAGACAGTGAGTGTGTGTGAAAGAGAAACACAATATGAGTGAGGAGAGACAAAGAGTGTATGTGTGATAAACAGACTGTGTGTGATAGTGAGTGAGGAGAGACACATTGTGTGTGAGAGAGAGAGACTATGTGTGAGAGTGAGTGAGGAGTGAGATTGTGTGTGAGGAGAAAGAGTATGTTAGGAGAGAGATAGAATGTGAGTGAGGAGAGAGAGTGTGAGAAAAATTATAAGCGGAGTGTAAAAGATGTGTATGTGAGTGTGAGAATGTGAGACATGAGAATATGAGTATGAGGAGAGAGAGAGTGAGCACAGATTGTTAGAGTGGAGAGACTGTGAGAGGTGAGGTGACAGTAGAGAGAGTGTGAAAAGAAAAATAGCGTAACAGGAGAAAGTGAGAGATAGGAAATAATGTGAATATGAGAGGAGAGAGAGTGTAAAAAAATTATGAGTGGAGATAGAGTGAGTGTAAGAAAAGATGCAGGATATAAGAAAGGGGGAATCGGAATTTTATGAAGTAGTTAATTCACACTTGTATCAAGGCACAACCAATACAGGTTTCGAAACTACAAAGAAAATGCTATTTCAAATCCCGTACCCTATAGATTTAGGCTATTTTATAACGTTAGTTTTGGTGATATAGCTCGGTTTTTAAAGGCTCTGTAAAAAACATATCTGAAAAAAAGGATGTACTAACTAAATTGTAATAAATCTTCCACAGACTAAACCAAACGTTCAAACCAAGGTATTTGGAAAAAATCAGTAAAGGTTTTATCAATAAGTAATGTGTGGTAATGGAGAACGTTGAGACGAGGTAGTGGATCGAGTGCAGTTATGAGCGAGTACAGGTTATGTGTAAGACGAGTGATAAGGGGAGAGAGGTGATAAAAATATACAAAGAGACGTTACCCGAAAGAGTGCATGATCAGGACTAAGGACATACTGCTTAAAAGTGGTAATAAGAGATAAACACAACTCTTAACCAAGGACTGAGCTCCTAAACGGGACAAACAACGCAAATTTTTCTAACTTTGCTTCGGAAGAAAGATAAACGATGCCGTAGATCATAATCTGGATGTCAATGGATACTAGCTTGGTAATTTCGTTTTTTTCTACAATGTGAGCCACACAAAAAAGAGGTTTACTCGGATCACAGTAGTCAGTTCTTCGGTACTGACATGATTTATAAGACAATAATGGTCTGTTGATAATGTTTGAAATTGTATGAAAACTAAGATTTTAACTCCATCAGGCAAAGTTGGTTTTAGATAGATTTTCGCTATTTTATAATAATATTTTTGGTCATATAGCTCTTAAAATTGTTTCCGTTTTTACAGACTCGTTAAACAAACATCACTGTGAAACTATAGATGTGCTAACCCGTTTGTAATAGTCAAACTTCCAAACCAAATCTTTGTATTATTGACAATATGTATATATATATATATAATCCCTATTTAATTTCTTATGGTCGAACTAAAAGTACTTCTTTTATACTGCTACCTACTACCATGTTTACAAACTTTAATTTCTGTTTGAAATGTACCATATTCTATTTAAATGAAATATTGGATAAACACATCTTTAATTTCTGTTGGAATTGTGCTGCATCTACCATTTTCTTTTTCAAGTAAATAATGGATAAACACATTCAGACATACATTTTATAAATAGCCGATCAATGAACTACTAGTATATAGAACACTTCAATTTGATATCTTAAAATCATATATATCTAGCAGATTTAATTCTGCATAAGGCTAGACGTCCGACCATGTGTCTTCTTTATTTGTTAAGTATCAAGCCGAGTGTAACGATATCGCCTCGTCGTAATTATAGGTTTTGGGTTGGGACTAGCTCAAGCAATAAAAACACGTCTTACGTTGACGACATTTAATAAAAGAGAGAGTAAAACAAAAAGGCGTTTCCGGACATCACTTGTACAATTCCGTAAAACATATAAAACTGAATTACACATATATAAAACATATATATCTAAATATATAACATCCCCCGGCAGAAAGAAAATTTCCAATGAATTTTTGCATATATATGGAATTCAGATTCACAATCAAATAAAAATACATGATCAGTATTACAACACTATCTTTCTAACTTTCAAAATATTCAAAATTCTCGATCTTTCAATATATATATCTTAACAAACAAGTAACTGACCAGTATGGATAACTTGGTGGAATAAGCATCTTGGAACAAATTGCGGAGTACTACATGTATAAAAATATCTTGCTCGTCATAAACGTGACAGTTAAATATCATATGATATAAAATACTATGAAATCACCAGAGTCCTTACTCTTATTTTGTAGATAAATGCTAAACGTGATAAAATATGCACACTTTCAAAGAGTCTCACACAAAAATACAATTCAAGACCAGCTCATAAAATCTCACGCACTCTGAATTTCTCGTGAACCATACTACTCACAGCAATACTACTCAGGTTATTCGTGATTAACATATAAAAGTCATTGACAGATATTCATACAATCTCATTTGGTTATCTATGCCTTACTATTCCAATTTCCATGTTTTGGGGTTATTAAACTTATTTCATTAACAATCAGCACTACAGAAAAAAACAATGTTCATTTCATAAAATAAAGTGTAGTTTCCTTTATAAAGTTTTGACAATTCGATTAAGTCTTTAACTAATCCTTGCAACTTTCGAACTTATAAAATTACATACAAATCGATAGTCATAATTCTAAATTCAAAACGGAGGGTGAAAAACAACAAGTAAATCTTCTAGCTACATGTTCTAAAGTCAATGAATTTGCCTTTCAAAAGTAATTCAGGCTAACTGCCCTTAAAGTCTAATAAAAGCTTCAATACAAAAAAAACATGTTAATCAATCAAAAAATATTATTCATGTTATCAATAATGAATACAAAAAACGATATTTCAATAATCATATTTAAGTAGCAAAAATGTAAGTGATGCCGGAATCATATATAATAATCACATCAATGCATAATAATACAAAATATAATAGGGAACATGCAATAAATGTTCATATTAATCTTTCTCTTTTGCCTCTTGGTCTTCATTTACGGATATCCAGTAAACGGATATCTCACTATGAGATAAATCTCACAAGTAAGTTTGCGGTAGAATAAAATACACACGGCACTAACAATATCACACAGATCCTTGACGAATTATTAATATCATGAGTCGATGTTCCAAATTTCGATAAATGTTACGTTGTACATAGCTACTTAATTAAATTGTCATGAGATAAATCTCACAGACAAATAGTAACTTGTGAATATATACAGTTATATTGCGCTTGTAGTCATGAGAAAACTCTCACAGACAAATAGTCTACTTGTGAATATATATTATAAATTTACCATGAGTTGTATCGCGCATGTACTCATGAGATAAATATAACGAGTATATAAATGGTGGACGCTAATTAAATAAATATGATGTTATGACAATAAAAATGTTTAAATTTTTGGCGGAGGTCGAGATTTTAATTTGGCCTTGGCTTTCGGTCCAAGCTGATGTTCTTGAAGCCACATAGCGTGTTGGGCTGGTTCACCAACTATATGAGCAAGATACGCTCTTTTTCCATTCATTATTTTGTGCGCTAGGAATCTTTTCACTTTTAACTGACTTGCAGACTTTGAATCGCTAGATACGTCAACCTCACTAAAATGAATGAAATTATTATCTTTGAACCTAGCGGGTAATTTCTTAGTGCGCTTTGGGCGAGACATGGTTGTACTATTTTCAACAATCAAAATATTGTCTGATTGGCTTGTATTATCAGATAAATTGTCATAATTGGTGTTTTGGTTTTCCTGAACAGGCGTATTATCCTCATTCATAGATGTATAATCTTGCACTTCAACATCGTCTAGTTTCGTATGAACAGGGTCCATAAAATATTTTGACGGATTTGGTTTTCTCACATACACAGATTTCAGTCTATTGATATGCACTGGCTGTGATAATATTTTGTTCGTGTTTGGGTCCTTTAAGGTGTACATATGAGGACTATTTACTCTTGAGATCACATATGGACCGGCAAATTTATTCTTAATTTTTTGTCCTGACCCGGTTGGTTCTTTCGACAAATAAACATAGTCGTTTTCATTAAATGAAATATTTGGTATTTTGTCCTTATTTACTCGGTCAACCATTTTAACTTGTGAATTAATAGCATTTTTCTCGACTTCAGTACGTATAAGGTTCAACTTTTCACATTGCTTTTTGAGATACGCATGACAATCTTTAGGTACAGACGAAAAGTCTGTGTCCTTAATATGCAAAGACAACGGAAATTGGGGTCTTTTCCCATACACTATTTCAAAAGGCGAAAATCCAACACTTTGGTTTGGCGTATTGTTCATCGAAAATACTATTCCCGGTAATACATCCTCCCATGGTTTTCCTTTTACAATAAACGGTGTTAGTCTTTCCGATAAAGTTCTGTGAGGTCTCTCACATGCTCCCAAACAATGATGAGCGAAGCTAGGGGTATATTCCTGAATAATATCCAATAAACGACAAACTTCTCGGAAACATTTACCAATAAATTCCGATCCTTGATCACTAACGATAGTTCGACAAACTCCAAATTGCGTGACTAATTTAAAAAGAGCATTTCCGACTGTTAACGGATCAGTGTTAGGTATCGGCTCTGCAAACATGTATTTACTAAATAAGTCAATTGCGGTAAAAATGTAAGAATTGCCACTTCGAGAGACAGGGACGGGTCCATATTGAAGGTCCATTTCCCAAACTTCAAATGGTGCACACGGCGTAGGAAATGATGTAATGGACGCTTTTGTTTTTAGTGTGGTATTTTTCCTGCTTTGACATTCATGACATGAACGAATATAATCAGTTACTTTTTCACTCAAATTCGGAAAATAGTAATGTTCTTGGATTAAATCAAGAGTATTTTGTATACCACAATGTCCACCTAATGTCGAATCATGATGTAATGCAATTATTGTTTTCAGTGAAATTTCCGGGACAACTAGCTGAAAATTATTCATTGTTTTTGCACGCACTGATTTCCTATTTCGTGTATGAAATAATATTCCATTGATCAAGTGAAAATTTGGTATTAATAAAAGAAGTCTGCGGGCTTCTTTCTGCAGCTTTGGTAGTTCGTTTCTTTCAAGATACTGAATTAACGGTCTGCAGTTTGTGTCATTGCGCTGCAATTCATGTATCGACTCTATACTAAATCCCTTTTCCCTAAAAATGTCAATCGATTTCAAAATGTTTACATTTGGATCACTATCAATACCAGTATCAGAGTCTCGTTTGTTGGTATAATTGTTCGTGATTTCATTTTCACTAATATAAGTAACCTGCGTTTCATTAACGTCAGTCGTTTGCTCAAATATTTTGTCTACATCCTGTACATTATCACTTGCAGTGCTTTGATTAAATATTTTGTCTGACTTTTCATTTTGAGAGCTTTCAGTGCTTTGATTGAAAAATGTTGCATCACATTGAGAAGTAGCACTATCAGTACTTTGATCAAATATTTGATTCGATTTTGGTAAATTAGTCGACTGAGTGATTTGTTGATAAACTTTTTCAAACTGGTTCAACTGATCAGAAATCGATATTTGACTATGCTTTGAGTCACAATCTGTCAGTTTATTCAAAGGTTCTGATTTTTTCACTACGTTATATTTCTTTCGTGGGTAAAGTTGTAACGTTTTTCGCGGTTTACGTTTCTTTGCTACACGTGCCAACTGTTGATCAATGTCTTCAGTGTCGGCATCATATTCATTTTGTGGCTGTAATAATACATTTTTGCGTGGAACACTATTATCGACGGTGTACATCGGAACTGTCAAAGACATACCAATATTGTTCACTTGTAAATTTTTACTGTCGCTAGTATCCGAGTCATGTAATAAAGTGGTCAATTGAATACCTCCTGGAACAATTATTTGACCTGTATTTTCCGGTTCATATGGGAAGTACGGATCTTGCTCGTCTGGACTTTCGAAGGCGTTACTAGTCTCTTGCGTGCATCGTGACAAAGCATCCGGAACTTGCATTTCCCTCGCAGGTTTGTATTGAATTTCAAAATTATATTGCTGCAAAATAGCAATCCATCGCTCATAAATGGCGCCTTTCAGTTGGTTGCTAAATAGCGGTTTCAATGCTTGGTGGTCGCATTCTATAACAAAAGGCTTTGTTCGTAGGTATGATGAACATTCTAAAACAGCGGTAACCATGCAAAGTAATTCTAGCTTTGTTGGGCCATATGATTTCTGCCATTTACTAAGTGCTTTAGATCCGAATCGTATAACACGAATCTCATCAGTTTCGCTCATTTTCTGATATAGCACGTAACCAATCCCCTTACAACAAGAGTCTACAGCAAGTCTAAATGGTAAGTTGAAGTTTGGAAAGGCCAGAATAGGAGAATCTAGCAGAAGTGATTTAACATTCTGAAATGCACGTTGTTGTTCATCGGTCCAGCTAAAACGTTCATATTTCTTTAAAAGTCTCGTCAGAGGTTCCATTTCAGCACTGAAATTTTTTATGTATTTCCGAAACCAATTAAATAAACCAACAAGGCGGCGCAACTCTTTCACATTTTTTGGTATAGGATAATCAACGATGGCCTGAACACGGTCCGGTGGCGGCTCAATTCCTTTATTTGAAATTTTATGACCTAAGTATATACAAGAGTTCTGAGCAAAGGTACACTTTTTGGGTCCCAGCTTTAAACCAGCATTAGAAAGTCTCTGAAAAACGTTCCGTAAATCTTCAATATGCTGATCGAATGTTTCGGATGCAATAAGGATATCATCAAGATAGCACAAACATGATTTAAAAGTTAATCCTTTAAGTACTTTATCCATCAGCAGTTGAAAAGATGCTGGGGATGAACTCAGTCCCATCGGTAATCTTAAAAATTTGAAAGTACCAAAACAGGTATTAAAGGCTGTGTAACGTTGACTGTCTTTTGAAATCGGTAACTGAAAAAATCCAGATGATAAGTCTATTGAAGTAAGAAAATTCGGTGTTTTTGTAGAAAACGATTCAGTGAGATCTTGTAAATCAGGAATTGAATAAGAAAAGTGTTGAGTCATGGAATTTAAATACCTAAAGTCACAACAGAAACGAAATTTTGACAAACTAGTCTCTTTCGATGAAGCGTTTGCTTTGTCTTTTTGATACGTTCTTTTCGACACAAGTACCACCGGACTTGTAATAGGAACATCTTCTGTTTCCTCTACTGGTGCAATTACACCTTGTCGCAAAAGTTCATCTAAATGATGTCTTAGAATATCCTTCTTTTCCGGAGTTAAACGATATGAACGTTGGTGTTTCGGTTTAAAGTCGGGCTTCAAACATATTTGGTGTTGAACAACATTGGTAAAGCCTAAGTCAGGGTTTTCCTCGGTAACAAACAATTCTTTATTAGAATGTAAAAATTCAATCAATGTCGATTTCTGTACTTCAGTTAAGTATTCGGGAATATTAAAATAAGAGATAAATTTAGAGTCGATCTCAGTATCTTTATTCACCGGTTCAGTCGACAATTGAATATTTTGAACAAAATGAGTGTCATTATTTTCACTCAAAGGCATACATACATGATCCTTAGAAAACGGTTCAAGCTCCGCTAAAATCTGTCCTTTATTCAAATGTACAGTTTCATTAGTAAAATTCAAAATTTTAATCGGGACTTGTTTCTCTCGATTTACTGTCACTACAGCTTTCGATATTATGACTCCTCGGTCTTTAGATATTTTGGAAGTACATATACCTTGCATTCCATATTGCACTTTTCCATTTACGTGTCCCCAAATAAGGACTTCTGAATTCGGAGGTATAGAAGCAGGACTTTGAGTTAAAATCTTGAAATGTTTAGATCTTATGCGACAATCACTAAAGTCAAGAACGATTTTCTTGGAATATAAATAATTCGTTCCTAAAATTAAAGGATGCGATGTTTGCACTAAAATATATACATGAATCCAGTGCTTTCCTTGAGGCACAGAAATCTTAACCTTAGCAGTTCCATAAATTTGCACTGTCTGATTATTCGCTAAAGTAATTTTGTCACTTGTAGCACTGAACTCGGACTTCATTGAATCTGGTATTGAATTAAAAAGTCGCGAAGACATGACATTTATTGAACTACCTGTATCAATTAATGCTGAAATTTCCAGATTTGCAATTCGCACAGGCATATACAAAAATTTACTAACAAATGTTGAATCGTCGTCACTTGTTGATTCAGTTGATTCAGAATAATTTACCGATTTATCAGAAATGTTAACATAGGCAGACTCGTGTACAGAAATTTTATCTACATGCCACCCCGGGGGTCCTGCCCTGTGAACCCCGGGTTCATCCGGTTTCCCGAACTGTTTACACACTGTGGACTCTTATGTCCCGTTTGTCCACAAATATGACATATAAAAGAGAAATCTATATTACCCTGTTCATTCCAATTGCAAGCACGCGCAAAGTGTCCAGGCGCATGACATTTACGGCACAAACCACGGTCAGATTGATATACCTGACGATCTCGATTTCGTGAACGAGAAAAATTATCATTTCCTTGTACATCACGAGTATTGTCTTTTTGCTGAGAAAAATTGGTTGCAAGTTTTGATACGGCTTGAGTTAGACTGTTTATTTGACCTTGTAATTCACTCACCACATCAGTGTTATAATTGTTTACATCTTTCGCCACAGTGGGTATCCTATTGGCAGATTTACTAACAGCAGCTACATGTAGTGCATCGTCCTTTCGATAACCGTAAGCTTCGCCCATTTTGGCAGCTGCTAGGCAATTCGCGCTATCACTATGTTGACCTGCCCTAACAAAAAAGGCGAGTTGATCAGGCAAACCCTTTATAAATTTAATCAATATTTCGTGATCACTTTTGTGCAAAATTGTTGCTTTTTCAAGTAGTTGAGCGTAAAAGTCATCAATTGATTGACCTTTTGAAAGTGTTAATGTTTCAAATATTTCACCTTCAAGAAGTATAGTTGGACTTCGAAAATCAATATCAATATACTGCTTCTTGTAAACCTGTTCAAAAGTTTGCCATACTTGCTTATTGTCGGTTGGAAGAGTATTGAACCAAGTAAGAGCTGGGCCACAAAGGTGTAAATGAAAAGCGGCAATTTTTCTAGCATCCTCCTCCGGTACTATATGATGTAACACGGCATAGGACTCAAACTCACTCAAAAACTGAAATGCATTTTCATGTGGGTATCCCCCAAATTTACGGCAATTGGCTAACTTTTCCATTTTGTGAAAAGAATTATGTTTGAAATTTAATGTGGAAGGTTGAACGTCGTCGTCAAGTGTTGAAGAAACTACGGTATTTGATGTACTAGAATTGGTAAATTCTGAGGTATGAAATTGATCAAATGCTGTCCAGACAGGGGTAGCTGGCGTCTCTACATTTAGCAAACTGAACGAAGTATTTAACTGTAGTGGAGAAGCCGGTGGTTGCAATAAAGAGCCAATATCGGGTTCTAAGTCATCTGTTATTTGGTTATATAATAGAAAATCGTCTATAAAAATAGACTCGTTGTCAGATTCCGACATTTACCAAATAAAAATACAATGTTTAAAACAGTTTTATATATATATCACACGCAAAAATCAGTAATGAGAAAAATCTCACGTACTGTACGCTCAGCTGTACGTAGACGAGCAGAAATGAGATAAATCTCACATTCTACATAAATGGAAATAAATACAGGCAATACATACACTATAATAAATCTTTATTTTTGCAATCTTATATTATTCCAAGTAATTCCGTCTATACAAGACCATATATATTTGAATATACCCACGGATGTCCATGATGTTTTCTGACATAAAATAAATATCTCTATGTTTGTTTGTATATATAGTTTTAAAATTAATATTTGTTCGAATAATTCACTGGTCTAAATGCTCTCATAATGTATCTGTATTGACGAATCAACCACGTGTGTCGTCCTCGTGTGTGGGGTCTACATGTATGATATACACGGACGTCACATTTTCAGAAAATAATTAAATATGTGTCGAAAACTGCATAAATGTTCTTAAAAACTCAATAAAACGTCTCCATATATTCTTTTTTAGGGTCACTCCACCATGTAACGATATCGCCTCGTCGTAATTATAGGTTTTGGGTTGGGACTAGCTCAAGCAATAAAAACACGTCTTACGTTGACGACATTTAATAAAAGAGAGAGTAAAACAAAAAGGCGTTTCCGGACATCACTTGTACAATTCCGTAAAACATATAAAACTGAATTACACATATATAAAACATATATATCTAAATATATAACACGAGTTGTCAAAACCTACCAACCGGTCGGGGTAATAAGCACACAAACTTATCGTTTCTTGACCTAAACCCATATTAAAATAAAACTACAAGCAAGCGAAACAAAGCTAACGACCCATTTGGTCTTAGTGCTGTACGAAGTGAATAGTTCACTTTCGAGTAGTTGTGTAAAAGCAACATCTCTTTGTTCTAGCAGAAAAATTTTACTTGTTCATTTAAAGTTTAACATCAATATTTCATCAGTGAATAATTTTGCTTGTTCGTTTAAAGTTTAACATAAATATTCCATAGATCAGCTGTGAATAAAAAGAAATCGGTGAACACTACACGGAAAAGATTGTATTTGAACGAATTGTTGTGTTAATTTTCAATATCCACTGAAGGTCTATTTTTGTATATGCAACTGCGTCTGGACTTAATGCCTTTAATGAACTTTTATATCAATACAAATTATTCATTCATTAACTCAATGAACTTTGTATAAAACAATACGCAAACGAGTAACAGATATATCATATACAGCAACACACGACTTTTACTGAACCTTAGGCCTTAGACTTTAGATGTTAACGTGTTACTAAGGCATAAATTACCTTAGTCGTATTTGGCACAACTTTTTGGAATTTTGGATCCTCAATGCTCTTCAACTTTGTACGTGTTTGGCTTTATTAATATTTTGATATGAGCGTCACTGATGAGTCTGATGTAAACGAAACGCGCGTCTGGCGTACTAAATTATAATCCTGGTACCTTTGATAACTAGTTACTCATCAGATCGATTCAAAGTACAAAAATAACTTACAAAAACACTAAATAGAACTTAGAATTGAAACAGTAGTAAATGATCCAACCATAGAGCAGATTACAGCTCAATGCCACATATGTATCTTCAACAAAGCGAGATTATCTGGCACCTGAAGGCGAATTCAGTTGGCCCTTGAACAAAAAGGTGTACTTTCAAAAAGAAGATGTGGTATAATTGCCAATGAGACTCTTGACAACATACCAAAAACACAAATTTCTAGACGATCTTTAGCAATTAGCAAAGCACATACTACATAGATGAATGAAAATTGACGTCACATTGTTTGTGTACAACAGTGGACGTGTAAATTCATCAGAAGTAGGTATAAAGCAAAGTGCTGGAGATGTAAAGTTATGCAGCAGCAAATACGAAAAAAAGTGTAGCTTTGAAACTGTTTATTGACGTATTCAAACTCAAGCCCTCAAATGTAAAGTAAAGTTACTAAGATATAAATTCAAGCGTTGAAAATGTAAAGTCCATCAATAAAAATATGAAAATAGTGCTGATGATGTAAAATCCACTGCTAGAAATTTGAAATTAGTGCCAGAGATGTAAAGTCCAAAACTGATCAAGTATAATCAAGCGCTGAAGATGTCTGATATAAATAGCCGAGAGGCTGAATTGGAGGAGGCTGATTGTTACTCGGGAGAAAAAATTGTCAGTCGAGCCATTTTTCATTTATTTTATTCGATTCTAAACGTAGATTTTAAATTATAAAAGCCTTTATTCTACCTCAGGCATAGATTACCTTATCTGTATTTGGCAAAACTTTTAGGAATTTTGGTCCTCAATGCTCTTCAACTTCGTACTTTATTTGGCCTTTTTAACTTTTTTGGATTCGAGCGTCACTGATGAGTCTTTTGTAGACGAAACGCGCGTCTGGCGTATATACTAAATTTAGTCCTGGTATCTATGATGAGTTTATTGTTATATTCATATACCGTGGCCCTTTAAAGGAGACACAATTGATAAGAATTTAATTGTTAATAAATTCCATTCGACCTCAGAGTTGATTGCATCTTTTTAACGAACCAACGCTTGTTCATTGTATTATCTTGTATGAACAATTCTTCCTGATTGGACAGCGTATCAATCTACGTTATAAAGCTGTTTCAATATACATCGCCAGTTAAGATTTTAATACTTATTGGATAAGCAAGCTCGTTTGTGATAAATTTCCAAAGGATTTTTTTTTGGAATATAATGATATTAAAAGTGGACATATTTTTTAGTTTCTGTATTATTTCTGTATATTCTGGTAAGTAATAAAAAAAATTCATCCGTATTTTTTATTAGAAAATATTCTTAAGGTTTTAACAAATTTCCTTCACATACATGTATATTATTTTATTTTTTTTGCAAAGTTAATTAATACATATATTATTTCACTCATTAAGATAGTGCTCTCTTTTTTATAAGCGTCAGACGCCCCACCCCCTTTTGCCATCGATTATAATAAAATAATTAATTATCAAAAGGTACCTGGATTGTAATTTAATAGGCCAAACACGCGTTTGGTCTACATAAGAGTCATCAGTGACGCTCATATCAAAATATTTATAAAGCCAAACATATACGAAGTTGAAGAGCATTGACAATCTAAAAATCTACCAAGTGTGCTATCATCAATGAGACAATTTTGATCAAGGTAAAAAAAAAGAAGTAAAATCACAAAAATACTGAACTCCGTGGAAAATTCAAAATGGAAAGTTCCTATTCATCAAAGTGAGAGGGTTAGCGATTTAAAACCAGGATTAATCCACCATTTTCTATGTTTGAAAATGTCTGTACCAAGTCAGGAATATGACAGTTCTTGTCCATTCGTTTTTCATGTGCTTTGTCATTTGATTTTGCCATGTGATTATGGACTTTTCGATTGGATTTTCCTATGAGTTCAGTATTTTTGTGATTTTACTTTTTTTTCAAATCAAATGATAAAGCACATTAGCTTGCTTGTTAGCTGAACCGTGAAGTCATTATTAGGTTAGGTAAACTACCCTCCTTAAAAAATAAACGAGTCCGACATATAACCAATCTATCTGTCTGAAGCAGTAGGCTACTTTCAAAGAAGAGTAATATACCTTACCTGACAATGACTTCACAGTTCAGCTAGAAAGCAAGCTTACCAAAAATATTACATTTGCCTACACACTCCAGGGAATCGGCTGTAGTAGTACTTTCTCCCTGTCTTTTCCTTACACAACGAAACTCTAAATTAAAGTAGTCTGTAAGATTAAAAAGCTATGAAAAGTCAAGAGAGAATATTTTCCCGCCAAAATTTCAATGACTCATATCTCAAAAACAAGCACAGTGACCTTTATATTTTTTTGCTCTTTGGATTCCTTTAATTCCCTATCAATATCAACTAGTATTTTGAAAAGTTTTTTGCTTTGAAACTGAGAAGCGAAATCCCTTAATCTTTAACTGCTTTCAGTAGATATATACATATAATTTTATTTTGGATATAACGCGTCTTCTGATTGGCTGACGTTATTTTGTTATGAGCCCATAGACATAATTCAGTCATGTGACCGTGACGTCATCAACGTTTTTTATGGCTTTCTACGGTTCAAAATAGAATTTAGAATTAAATTATAAGAAATGACTGTAATATTTTCTCTGTCTATTCGAAATAACATAAAAAAAAAAATGTGGTGCACACTGTTAAATAACCCGCTACGCGCGTTATTCAGTGTGCACCAAATTTTTTATGTTATTTCTTCATAGACAGAAAAAATATTACAGTCATTCCTTAATTGAATGTTATATGATTGTAATAATATATGTTATGTTATGACTATAGTAATAAATGTTACATATGTATATTTCACTTATAGGCATCAATTTAACAACGGAAAATGATGTGTACAAATCACTTAAATATTACGGAATGGATATTCAAACTTTGGAGTCAATATCTTTCAAGGTCAAGGCCTGTGATGGAGTGTTTATTAGCTTAGTGGATGATAGTTTTGGTATACTATATAATAACAATATAGTATACCGAGTGCTTTTTGGCAAATCACAGATCAAAATCATAGATAATCAATATGAAATCACACTTGCCTATGAAACCTGGTCAGGAATTGATTGCAACTGTTACGTCTCTGTAGTTGTTTCCTGGGCTAATGCCTATATCACCATCGAGGCTAGAAAAGGTACATGGATTAGATCGGACATATTCATCAGCAATGATATTAGTGTAAATGACATTAAAATAACGTCGAATACTACAGCGCACTGGCTTATAGATGTACAGGAAAATGCAACCGTTGTGCCAGGTAAACTATATTCATGATCAGATATGTAAACTACATCCACTTCATTTGAACTTTGTTAGATATTTGTGTCATTTGCAATTATACCACTTCCTATTCTTTTCATAAACAAAGTTGTTTTTGTATGCACCTTTAAAGTTTTTTGGTATTTTTTTCTTTGTTTGAACATTCTCTAAACAAAAATAACATCAAACAGAAAATAAACTCCTATACACATATCAAAATTAAGATTAACTGCAAATGTAAGCTTGAAGCAGGCCTCAAAATTAAGAGGAAACACAAGTAATACGACTTTTGGCTTCACAAGAAAAATCATGTTCCTGTATGTAATTGAACTCGAGTGTATTCTTTTTAATAAAGTCGAAGCAAAAGTGTTTGTTCTCAGAAAAAAACATGCCTTTTATAATGACGTAACAATTCTTATCTTATCTGGTTAAATTTTATAATGTTTTTATTTATTAGATATGTACAATTCAACATGTTATTGCGCTTATTTGATCTGATACATAAACAATATCAATACACAGGCCATAATTCAGTCTTTTCTATGTAATAAGTGAGCTCTTGCAACTTGAAGGAATATTATACAATATAGTTTTCATTATGATCCTTTTGTTTAGATTGCCCATATGATCCGACAGCAAACGCCAATGACAAACTAACGACACAAGAACTTGATTCGACAACAACATCCAAAACAACACAATTTGTAGAAACAACTGCACTTTCACCGAACAAAACTCTATGTACTTGTTTATGCAATAACTTCACTATCAGCGACGACGAACTGATCAGAAAGATTGCACTGTTGAGATCAGAGCTGTCTATAGATACCAAACGAACGAACAAATACAGACGATCACTGATATCTGCAGCAGACGACAGGCCATCTTCAAAGTACATCGGCAACTTCGGTATTGTTGTTTTAGTGGTTATTTGCAGCCTGATAGTTTTGATGGACTTTCAACACTATGCTCGCGTTATATTTCAAAAACAGAAAAACGTATTCACGTCTTGTTAAAAGCTGCATTTAACTTGACTATTACACTAATTTGTCTGTTTATCATATTTTCCCATCACAAAACAAGTTTAGATTCAGTGTCAAAACATGTCACGATGCTTTCATTCTTTTATCTGCTGCAAAGAACGTTCAGTCTCAGGACTTTTATGAAATTTATATAGGTGCTAGAAATAAAAATAGAACAGTTTTGCGTCGGAATTTTAGTCCCAACAACGTTGTTTCTAATCGTACACCTGGCACATTATACTGCACAGAGAAAACAACGTTTTTGACGGTTTTTTCAATGCTCTTCAACTTTGTATTTGTTTGGCTTTATACATATTTTGATACGAGCGTCACTGATGAGTCTTATGTAGACAAAACGCGCGTCTGGCGTACTAAATTATAATTCCTGATACCTTTGATAACTATTTGATGGTATGGGAAATCGACAATAAAATAACCCTAATGGAAGAAACTTCAGATGAACCAGTTGGAGTATTTAGATGGACGGATACAAACTCAATTTCCTATTATTAATAGTATTAATGGTATAGGAATCATGACTGATCGGAAAGTGAACGGAATCTGGACAATATAATATGCGTGTGAGTTGGCCATTTAAAGTTTTTTAACATAACTAAGATTTGATGAATATAGACTTCTTTGTACCCACAAATCTCAGCATCATTTTCGATTATAAATCATGTACAATTCCGTTAATTGCTTTCGTCGAGTGAACAACAGCAATTTTGTCAAACGTTTGCAACAAATGAAACACTGATGTGGTCAATTTTAACAAAATTATGGCTTATATCCTAATTTGTTTTTTGATGGAGTATATACAAATATTATAATCAAATGTTGTTTAAAGAAAAGAAACTAAGTCTTGATTAAGAATTGGTAATTCACCCGACACATGTCTATTTCATCTTTATAATGATATAAAAACACAAACATCTAAAGCTCACATTACCCTTGCATTGACTTTGTTATGTCAACCACAGGTCTATCTGGCTAAAGCTTGATGTGTTCGTTTTGGTATAATGCAGAAATTGCAAAACTTCCAATAAATAACTTCTTCAATTCTTTATTGCCATAAAACTACATATTTATAGTATGTGACACAACATAACAAAATTTAAATAAAAAATAACAACAACATCATTGAAAAACACAATAAAAGTAAATATTTTAAGAGTCCCCTGTCCTCCGTTCAATAAACTGTTTTAAAAATGATCCTAGCTTATTTACCTGAATGTGTGAAATTGGGTTGAGTATATATGTAATTTTATCCATGTCATTTAAATTTATAAAGTGGATATTCTTATTTATCAAAAAATAAAAATAAACTTTTCTATCATTATGGTTTCTTTTACAATATAAAAAGAAATGAATTTCATCTTCAATTTGTTTACAGGTTTTGCATAATCTTTCTTCTCTTGGTGTTTAAAGGTATCTTCCCTTTTCTGTTACTAAATTATGGTCACTTAATCTAAATTTTGTTATCAGTTTTCTGAATTCAAGTTTTGAGGAAGTTAAATATTTTTCATGCTTCAATTTTAATTTTATTTGTTCTCTTATATTTTTAATTATCTTTTGTGAGGAATGTGTTTTCAAAGTGTCCAAATCCATACCAGTTTCTTCTTTTATATGTTTTGCATATGAGAACCAAGAATAAATTCCTGCCGAGTCTAAGTTTTGTGAAAAAAATAAAGGATTCTTTTAAAAGAGGATTAGTTTCCTCAGAATATAATCTAATAAGATACAATATAGATTGAAATGTAATATTAAGTTCCAGAGAAAGTCTCCCCAGATCTGCTCTTGCACCTAAATTTGATGAAGTTTTCCTTATACCAAGTGTATATTTACAAAACTGAAGATGTAACTTCTCTATAGGTGTTTTATCAATGAAATAAAAGGGGTCCAATTGTTTTCCATTTGTTATTTGCTCTTTTTTTGGCCCTAACTAATGAACCAAAGAGATTATTTGCAACTTTAACTGGTAGATTATTCAATGGATAAGTATATGACTTCATTGCAAAGAGAACCTTTTTAGCTTTTTTTTGATAGATCTATAGTACTGTGCGAAAGATTTCCATTATTATTAATCAACATTCCTAAAAAATTATACTCATTTGTGTATGATATTGGATTATCTTTGTATGTTGCAAATGAGTTAGCTGTTTTGGAACAGTTTTGCTTTAAAATCATAGTTTTATTTTTATTTTATACGTTTACACTCAATTGCCAATAATCACAATAAGCACTTAAATTGTTCAAACTATTTTGTAATCCCTCTTAAGTTTCAGATATTAAAGATAGTCATCTGCAAATAGAAGAGAGTTAATATTTGATGAAACTAATGAAACTGGATCTGAATTTCTTTTATCTAACTCTTTGATTACATCATTAATAAAAAGATTAAATAATGTGGGACATCAATGAATCTCCTTGTTTTACCCCTCTTGAAATGTTAAAATATTTAGAAAATTGACTTTTATATTTAATTGAAGATTCTGTTTAATTATATTGCTCTTTTATAACATTAAAAAATTGTTTTCCAACACCTGTTTTCACTAATTTATACAAAAGACCTATTCTCCAGACAGAATCAAATGCTTTACGGAGGTCAACAAAACAAATATATAACCTTTTTTTCTTTTTATGAATGTATTTATTTATTTAAGATATTAATACAAAAATGCTGTCAAAAGTCCTCTGATTTTGTCGAAAAGCAAACTGGTTTTCACTGAGTTGCTCATCTATAACTTTACTCAATCTGTTATTTAAAATTACATTAAAAAAATTTGGAAGACAATTAATTAAAGAAATACCTCTGTAATTATTTAGATCATTAAGATCTCCTCATTTATGAAGAGCTATCACAAAAGATTTTTCCACGTATTTGGATATTTACCCGATTTTAAAATAAGATTAAAAAGTTTATGAAATAAATTTCTTATCACTGGATATGTATATTTAATAATTTCATTTAAAATTCAATTTGGTCCTGCTTATTTTCCAGTTTTTAATTGGGAAATAACTTGTTTAATTTCTGAAAAGGTAATAGATTGATCAGTTTTTTTTTTTAAATCCAGGTTACTTAAAATAGTTTCAATGTTCTTTTGGAACTCAATATCAACTGTTGGAGGATTTCCCTGATTTTGGATATGTTTAATTATATTTTCTTCTTCCTGATAGATTTCAGACATTTGTTCTTCATCATCTTTTAATTTTAATGATTTTAATATTTTCCAATATTCTTTTGGGTCATTATCTATTTTATTTGTTAATAAGTCATATATCTTTTGTTTATAATCTCTCTTCTTCTTTTTAACAGCTTTTTTTTAGTTGATTGCAAAGTAGAAAATATCTTTGTTTCAAAAAAATTTGGTCTGGTCTATGTTTTATTTTATATTCTTATGCATTAATTTCTCTTTTAGTCTCATAAATTACTTCATCTGACCATGATTGTTTGTTTTTTTTCTTCTTGAGTTTATAAGGTTTAGTAATAGTTTTACAAGCAGCAGTTGAAATCTCCTCTAAAATATTAGTTAATTTATATGTATACTCCTCTACCCCACATTGGTTCTCTTTGCATGTTTTTAACTCTAAATCTATTACCTCCCTTTTAACATTTTCTCTTATAAATGCGTCCACTAATAATTTTTTTGAATTTTCGAACCATTTGTAAGATTTCATTTGTTTCCATGTTTTTCCATCTAATACTTTTTTTTTATCTTAATTTAATAAGAAGTATATATATAGTTCTATCTGTACATGATCTGACAAATATGTAAAATTATTTGTCTAAAAGTATTTCACTGAGGACAGGAGACTATCACTGACAATTGCATAATCTACACTACTATAACCATTATTTGACATACAAGTAAAATAACCAAGGGAATCCCCTATATATCTTCCATTTAATATTCGTAGTCTCGAAGATAAGCACAGCTCTAAAAAAAATAAACCCTGTGTATTTAGAGTTAAAACTTGATTTCTTCTATCAAGTTTATTATCAGATTTATATCCATCTGGTAGAACATTTTTACCATCAAATAAGTTAATATAAGGGGAGTCATCTTCAATATAATCTGGAGTTTTTGCTGTCCTTGCATTAAAATCTCCTATAAGTAGTATTTTACCTTTACTAGAAAAAGAGCATATTTCTTCTTCCAGAGATATAAGAACATGATCATAGTGGCTTGATGAAATAGGTGGTATATATACCGCGCACATAAATACATCTTGGGAGAATGATTTATCTAGTTTAAGCCTAAAACGATTTTTGGAAATAGATGATTTTTCTAAGTGTTCATTTCCCTTCCAAAATTGTTTTTTAATGTAAATTATAATACCACCACTATGACGTTTTCCTTCTTTTTTTTCCTGGATTTTGAGATAATATTAAACCCTGGAATTTTGAACTCTGCAGTGTCTCCTTTCCATGTCTCAGTGTAGAATATTTATATCATTATTAAATAAATTGACAAATTTTTGGCCGAGACCACGCACATTCCAAGATGAAATTGACAATTGAGTTGTTTTGTATTCAATGATTAACATTTTGCTATTGATCTGAAAGCTGATTTTTCTTAATTTCTTTTTTTACAATCTGAGTTTGTAATTGGAAATAAAATATAACAGAAAACGCTTATTCAATATATAAACAGTGTGGGAATCATTATCATGATTATATAAGACATTCATAAGTATTATTATCAACTGTCCAAAATATTTCTATAGGAGCGACTATTTGTGCATAATATTTGACAAGAGAGACAACTCCTAGTAAGACCTGAAAATCTGTCATACTAGTTTTGATATAAAATTACTTTAAATTTGTTATCAATATGTGTTCTCTTTTTCAACAAATTGGTTGATATAATTGTATTACACTAAAAATTAATGTTTTCTTTCGACGCCTTTTCTTTAAAATAAGGCATTAAATATTTTAAATACTTATTTTTTTTTCGGAAATGGACAAACATGTGTTTCTTATCAATTTATCTCTCTCTTTTTCCTTACAACTGATCAACAAATTTTATATAATGGACTAACATTATACTACAATGTACTGTACATGTCTTAAGCAAGCATAAAACTAATTTCTATTTTTTGTGAAACTACATTTGTATTCTAATCTGAATTGATATATATTTACTACCTTTTTCTGTAAATCACATTCATCAATATCTCGAACAATGGTGTAATATTATTTTCGTTCATTGTACTATTTCTGTTATTATCTATAAAATGTTCATTGCCTCTGTGATTTTCATAACCTGACCTATAATTTTGACCATAGTATGGACCTGACCTTTGACTTTGTCCATTATAAGGATTTGACCTTTGACCTTGTCCATTGTATGAACCTCCTGGATTATGATAGTTAAAATTGTCATGTCTAGTTGGTGAAATATTTCCCTTTTCTTTGCTATACACATTTGCATTTTGACTTTCTTGCATGTAACTAGTGTTTATATAACCTTTGTCCCAGTTTTTGGACATTCTTTTTTTATCTATTTCTGACTCATTTATAATGTATCTAACTTGGGATTAAAAACTTTTTTCATACACCTTACTAAACTACTAACTCCATTTGAGTTCAAATGAATACCATCAGTATAGTCAATAAATTTCATGTTTTCATACTCAACATTAGAAATATCAATTTCACTACAATATTCAATAATAAGATTGTTCAATTGTAAATAACATGGTATGAAATTCAAAATTAATAGTATTATTAACGTAGGCATTGCCATATAAATGTTTTATTTCTAGAACAAGAACAAACAGTGACCTATAGTTGTGAATGTCTGTGTCATTTTGGTCTCTTGTAGATAGTTGTCTCATTGGCAATTATTCCGTATCTTCTTTTTAATAATTAAAAAAATTATCAAGAGCTTAAATCCTCGGTTATGGTTTATGTACAGAGAAACAATAATCTAGTTAAGGACTTTCTTGTGAACCAAGAAAGAAACAATTACGTCTGAATCATTTGCTTACATTAAATGAATGAAAAGGTTTGAAATAAATAATAAATCATCATGTATTGCAATGCATTACGTGATTGAAATTCCTTACCTGACTCAAATAGATATATGTCCAAGATACGACAATGTACAAAATTGTAAAATGTTTCTCTAAAGCAGTGAAGACTTTTGTTGCATCTGGTTGATTGATACTGGTTTGAATTTCTTTTATTTCTTTGCGTTCATTATCGGAACGTTTACGAAGGTGAAATTTCAATGGACAAATATTATTTATCATGCATTATTTACAATGTAAAGATAAGAATTATACTAAAAAAAAATATGAATCATTAAGAAAATTAAAACAATAAGAGTCACTTTATCACGGTTATCATATATGCATGATTTTTTTAGAATTTGTTTGTATTTTCTTTCTTAAATCCTTCTTAATTGGACGTTATTGTGGTTCTCCAAACAGTTATGGTTCCATGAATTTACTCTCAATACAATTAAGTAGAATGATCTATTTGTCAACATATTCACCAAATAGCGCTTGTCTTGAAGTAAACTACAATCAACAATCCATGGAATGCGAGTTTGTATCAGGAGGACAAGTAATAGAAAAGTCAACCAAAACGGACTAGTCATTTTATACAAAATGTTTAAATGAAACAAAGGTCTGCTTGGTTTGTCTTGTTGACTAATTCATTTAACGATTAAGAACTATAGATATATCTGTGCAATGAGTTTACATGAAATAGTAAGGTTGGTCGACTGCTGATTTGTAAAAGAAATGAAACTCATGGGCTACATCCATTGTCGTATTTGCTTAAGATACACACACAATGAACCCATACCAAAATGACAAATGTAAAATAATGTTAACGATAAAACTAAAAGACCTAATGTATGCACAAAATCACGAACAAAATGATATGTTCTACAGCAACAAGAAAACATCCCCTGAACTACCAGCTTCTGACTTTGGACATTCACATACATAATTTGTTGAACCTAGAACAATTGAGAACAAAATTTCAGTATGATTTTCTGACATTCCTGTAAATCTATGAAAAACAACCTACTTTAAACCATAAAAAGTACAAAAATCCAATTGAGGTCAATAATTTCAGTAAAATGAAGAACTATTTGCATTTTAGGCAATGCATAAAAACATTTAGTATCTTTTTCCTTAAAGTAAGCATATATTATGAAAAACAGACAATCCAGATGTACAAAAAGTACTGAAAAAATATGGCGGTTAATAATTTGTATCAAAATAAAGTAATATCTGCATTCCTATTCCACAAAAATAAAAGTTAAAGTATTTTAAATCTAATTATATCTTAACCTAATCAAAAGACTTGTCTTGAGATATTAAAAATACAGATTTCAAATAAAATGGTATCATTTTCAATATAAGTTGAATGATTTGGGGTATTCTAAATAATGCGAATAAAATTTTAGTATGATTTCTCTGACATTTTTTAATTTTATGAAAAAAACTACAAACTTCAAACTACATACAATAAAGGAATCAAATGGTGGTCAATACTTTCCATTCAAATGAAGAAATGATTGCATTTTGGTTCAACAAAATCAAAAGTAAACTGATACTTATTCTTCAAATTCTCAAATTTTATACAAAATTAGTTATAAAAAGGAATTTATAATAACTGATTGCAAGTTACAATATTTTCAAATATGAGAAGAAATATTTGCATTTAAGGCAGTGCGTACAAAAATTTAATAAACATTTCCCTTTAAGTAAACATTATTTATGAAGAACAAACAATCTTGATGAACAAAAACTACTGAAATCATATGGAGGTTAATAATTTGTATAAAAATAAAGCAATAACAACATTCTTATTCTACAAAAATAAAAGCTTAAGTATTTTATTCTTATTATATCTCAATTCTAATTAAAAGACTTATCTTGAGTTGTTTGAAACAGAAACATATAATACATTCATTATATTATATGTCTCTGTTTGAAATAACTGACTTCAAATAAAATAGTGTCCTATTTTAAATAAAGAGGAGATATTTTTTTGAGAGCTTTTAACAACTCGCAAAAAATTGTAATATGATTTCTCTTACACTCTTTTAATTTTATGAAAAACGACCTTTTCTAAACTACAAAAAGTATTTAAAAAACTCCAATGGCAGATAAATACCGGCATTTTCGTAGGAAGAAGTTCATGTTAGCTGAGACCTATAATACTATATATGTGTTATATATGTCTCTGATGTTTACAATATTTAATACAAAACTATTAATAAACACAAACAATTAACGCTTTAATTAAGCATCTAAAACTGTTATACTATTTTTTATTGCAACGAATTTTATTACAAATTAACGTGTAAATGATGGTGTCTTCGTCGAGGTACGCGTTTATCGATTGTAAACACTGTTGAGTTCGGTTTACATAATAATTTGAAATATATACGTATCCGTCTGATCCGTGCATAAATTTGACTTACTGATCGATCGATGACCGTTGTCACGGTAACTCTCACATAGGTTATTTGACATATCTGACGGATCCTATGGGTCACCAATCACCGATCACTCATCGATCAGTCAAACATCCTTCACCGATCATTCACCAATCAGTCAAGTTCACGTCAAAAAGTAACGCCTAAGGTTGCAAGTACTCTATGTATATGAAATTAGCATTTAGTTTGATTTAAATCTATTGATACGAAAATCAATAACGATACAAATAAATAAAATATACAAAGATCAAATTAAAGTGTTGAATTGGTTACCTTTTAAAATAGGTTTGTTGAAATGAAATCCCTGACTCGATAATTCTTCAGTATTACACAGATTACCCATTTTGAAATCAATAACGTAACTACAGACACGGGCATAACGAAATTATTGTGATATATAAATACCATAAGACGGTGCCAAAGGAACATCGACGTCCAAGAAATGAAGGTTAAAAATTGGTAACGCATAATTTTCCTTCTTGTCGTAAATTTTTTCATCGTTATTTTCAATACTTTAGGCATGTTAGGCTACACTATACAAAAATGCATTACCAACACTATACGGAGAAGATGGGATATTCCATGTGAGACTTCTCGGTCTTGTCTTTAAAAATATTTAGTCCGTTCACAAATAATGATGTTTGAATTACAGTAGATTGTCAAATTTACTTGCTGTATTGTTAAATCGTACAAAAGAGAGAGGCGAAAGATACCAAAAAGACATGTTTTTTCATGAGTCGGAATGAACTGACAATGCCATGAACAACCAAGAGGAGTGACCAAACTTACAAACACCAGTAGTTGTACCAGAATATACAACTTCTTAACTAAGATTCCTGTAAAACAATAAGGAGATAATGTATGATTGTCAATAAAACAACAATCCATCAGCTAACCAAAAACTTTGATATAAGCAATTATATTTACGACCTTCAAAAAGAACAATTTTTTTTGACATATATAAGCTTAAAATGATTGTAATATGAAAAGAAAGGTATATATTTTTCTGTTATTTGAGAAAAAACTTATGACAGTTAGGAACCAAAGACAACCATTGAATTACCGGATCATTACCGTGGACAGGCAAGATAAAAATGTGGCGGGATTAAGCATGTTAGTGTTCAGGCCCCCTGAAATATGGGAAAACGGTGTAACAGCACAACAAAATATAATCGTAACATAAAACAAAGAACACAAAGCTACACCAATTGCAATAACAGCTTACAAATAAATTAAATATAAGGTATCAATTACAACACATTCAAGTGTAAAGAATAAGAGACATCAATAACCGGTGGTGGCAAATTTTGCGTTATATGATGACCCTAAAACTGTACTTATACCTTTATGCGTTGAGTAGCATAGCTGGTCATTATTGAAGACTTATTTTAGGAAAGAAGCTTGTACGATGGCAACACAAAGACAAAGAATAAATTACATAGATGAATATTTTTGGTGCATATTTTGCAGAAAATATTTTGGATACACTGAAACAGCTAATCGTAGCGTGTAATCTAATAAATGAAAGTAGGCGATATAATTGCCTATGCGACATCTTTCCTGGCAAATATTGCTTATCAATGTCTTTATCTTAAGAACCAGTCAACTATTATCTTTCGCCCCTCTATTTTTGACAGCTTATGCTGTAAATAAAAAGTAGTCCAATGGCACATGAAATATAGTAATATGTACAGAGTAAAATCACAAAAATACTGAACTACAAGGACAATTAAAAATTGAAAGTCCCGAATCAAATGGCAAAATCATAAGCTCGAACACAGCAAATGCAAACGGATTGATAACAACAGTTACATTCCTCACTAGGTACAGGCATTTTTATGTAGAAAATGGTAGATTGAACCTGGTATTATATTTGGCTAAACCTCTCACTTGTATAATAGTCAAATTCAGCTATATTGACAACGAATGTGTGAACAAAACAAATAGACACTATATAATGTATAAGTAAAAAGAGGGGTGCAATTTTATATAATTTGTTTTATTAATTGTTTGAGGCTTTGAACTAGCTCTCAGTTATTGTGAGATCTCTCAGATCAGTACTTAGTGTTTTTTGTTGTTAGGATACACAAGAAGATGGCCTAGTCAACTCTGTATTTTTGTCAATTATCAACATCAATGTCATAAATAACTATGCTCTTCATGGGCCCTTTAATTGGAATAAAACATATCTGATCTTATGTTGTACTGCTACACCACTGTTCCAGATTAGGGGAGGGTTAGGATCCCGTTAACATGTTCAACCCCTCTACATTCTGTATATATATGCTTGTTCCTAGTCGGGAGCCTGTTAATCAGTGGTTGTCGTTTGCTGATGTGTTACATATTTGTTTTTCGTTAAATTTTGTACATAAATTATGCCGTTGGTTTTCTCGCTTGGAATTTTTTTTAATGTTTCATCTCGAGGCCTTTAATTGCTGACTTGGCTTAATTCCTTGTTGAAGGCCGTACTGTGACCTATCGTTGTTGATTTCTGTGTCATTTGGTCCCTTGTGGAAAGTTATTTTATTGGCAATCATACCACATCTTCTTTTTTATATGTATATGTTAACACATGATCTTAAACATAATTTATAAGTTTATATAAATCAATTCTCTTGAATTTTAGTCGGATGACTTTTCCTAAAAAAAAAAACGGAGGTCAATTTGAAGGTTGTTTTGTCGAATATACCGTATGAATGTAACACTCAATTTAACAGTAGAAACGAAATATCTCGACTATAAGACTGCATCAAACTAAACCAAAAGATAAACAAATTATACAACTATAAAATATCATTTAGCCGGAGAAGGCATTCCGTTTTAACTAAAGTTTTAACAATCAGTACATTTTCCTAGTTTATAAGAATCAAATTTCATTTATATTATACGTATGCTTGAATTGATAATGTTTTATTATTAAAGACATCATTGAGCAAAAAAAATCACCTTACCGGCATATCAAGATTCCACAGCTAAAGATATCATGTGATCAAGTACCTAACATGGAAGACATTAACAATCACTTATTTTGTGTGGCATATGAATTAAAATGCCCATACTGAGCAACACTAACCCCAACAAAAAAAGACGAGGTTATCTCAGGTGCTGTATAAGGTAAAACAGGCCCTGCTCCAAATTTGGCATCCGATGTGCAGCTCGTCCTCTTCATAATCAGAATAATCAATCATATATTCTTCATGCTTTATTATCCTTTTTTTTGTTGTTCATCCATGGCATGGTCTTCAACACCGAGGAATCAGGCATTACCATATAGCTTAAAATTTTGGGATGAAAGTCTTTAAAGAATACATAGAGCGTATAACTGCCACATTAAAGAAATTGTACTGAACAGGTCAATTTACTTGTTAGAAGACCAATAAAATATCTGACAATCTACAATAAATAATTAATATCAAATCACATCATTTCAAATTGTACTACCAATTGCTCTACTTTAAGGAATATGTCATACAGCAGCGCGGTAATCAGTGCACAAAACATTATATTGTTCACAGGAAATATAAACTTAATTAAATAAAAACACATGGAGGCTTTAAATCATTCTTAAGGTAAAATTCACTCTCTTTCAATCTTAAGTGTTTAGTTTGGCCTTTACTTTAAAAAAAATTGTCATATGAGTGCGCATTTTTATTGAATGGAATCATATTTTATTAGTTAACGTATAAAAAAGATTCACCTGACCTGCAAATATCGGTGCAAGTGACACATTGTTGTATAACATGATATCAATATAGTTTTTACACATAATTAAATCTAAAGCATTATCCCTTCTATTAATTTTTTTTTCGTTCTCGAATATATGAACTATGCGTTAAAGTGAAATATATGACATTTTCACAATTATTTTTTTTCTTTATCGGGCTGGTACCTCTCTATCCTTATGGAAGGGAGTACGAACTAGACTTTTTAATTGACAATCAATAACCAAATATTCATCAATAACAATTCAATTGTTAAATGTAAACATATCATTGTATTTTCTTACACTAATAATATAAACAGCTTTTATTTAAATCATGAAGCGTAAAAATCGCCATTTGTTTTATTTGTTACGTTTTGTCAAGTTAAATCAATTGGCTGCTTATCTGTTCATCTCAAATATACAAAGAACAATCAGTATATATAATTAATACTAGCATGGACAATTTGTATTGAAAATTAAAAATAATTCGACCTGCTTTCCTTGTTACGTTATACCATGTCTATATCGAATTTCTTAAACTATTTACAATAGCATTGTCACTAGCAACATGAGCAACTATGTTTTTTTTTTAAAACATATGGCGATTTGAATTAGCAAATAATTACATTTTACGACGTTTTGTCAATTAAGAAAAAACAATTTACCGGCTTATGATATTATAATGTACCAAGTAACATGCAACACCAACGGACTATAAAGAAAAGGAGGGCTCTAAAACCAAGGTAAATTTTAATAGGTTTTATTTCGAATATTTTTCTCAACGTAAGTTAATTTAAAAAAAAGACCCAAAAACAGACAGGATATGTTTTTTCTGTATTTCTTGCTAAGATTTCCATATCTTATGTAACAAAAGTTCAAGGAATCAATAATATCAGATCCACGATACAATGAATGTATGAAAGACAAAACCCCTTTTGTGGCGAGTTGTTTAAAAAGCTTCTACGATAACATTCATGTTAGAAATCAAAATAATTGTAAAAGATACCAAAAAGACATGTTTATTCATGAGTCGGAATGAACTGACAATGACATGAACAATCAAGAGGATTGACCAAACTAACAAACACCAGTAGTTGTACCTGAATATTCAACTGCTTAACTTGAAATAGTAAAAAAGGTGATTAAATTGCAATGCGACAAATTTCCTGGAAAATATTGCTTATCAATGCCTTTATCTTAAGGATGTATTCTTCTGACTTTTCAGTCTTGTTCAGTCTCGTTGAAATCTCGTTCTTAAATTATTTCCAAAACATATGATAGAAGTGGAAAATATCAATGAATTTTAAAAATATTATAATCAAACATAACTCTGTGAAAAAATTGTGTATTTACCATGAACGGTTTTTGAATAATCCAGTTTTCAAATTTTACGACCATTCAAGTCAGTATTTTTAGTAAAAATTTTGAGAAAATGGGTGAGGGATACAAAAAATGATTTTACAAGAATAATATACATCCTATCTCATTTTGGTCTTTTCGAATTTCTTAGATATGTATTTGTTCAATCATTTATAACAAAAAAGTTGAATTAATATGCATTTTGTTCTTTAAAATGAGAAAAATCATAAAAATACAAAATAGGCAGTATGGTAAATTTTACACAAAAAAGCATCAAAATATGATAAAACTTTCTTATATTAACACCTACCTATAGTTTTTGTAAGTTAAATTTATTCAGATTGGTCCACTTCATCTTTATGGAAAGTATGAAAAAAAGTTTAATTGTGGAACTGTGATTTTTTTCACGATAATAGCCCAAAAATAGGTAAAAATCGATGAAAAGTGAGAAAATCATCAAAATTGGGCATTTTCAAAGGGCCGTAGCAAAAAAAGAAGCACACCACCATATGATTTTTTCTTCACCAATTGTTTTGTTACAGTCTTATAAACCTAAAAATCAGGTTAAGAAAAAAAGTTTAATTCTAAAAATTTTTGGCTCCTCAGAGGTGTACATCCTTAAGAACCAGTCAACTATTATCTTTCGCCCCTCTATTTTTGACAGCTTATGCTGTGAATAAATAGTAGTCTAATGGCACATGAAAAATAGTAAAATGTACAGAGTAAAATCATAAAATACTTAACTACAAGGAAAATTCAAAATTAAAAGTCCCGAATCAAATGGCAAAATCAAAAGCTCAAACACAGCAAATGCAAACGAATTGATAACAACAGTTACATTCCTCACTTGGTACACTAATTTTGTATGTAGAAAATGGTAGATTGAACCTAGTTTTATATTTGGCTTAACCTCTCACTTGTATAATAATCACATCAAATTCAACTATATTGACAACGAATGCCTGAACAAAACTAATAGACACTATATAATGTATAGGTAAAAATGACAAAAAGAGGGGTACAGTTTTATATAATTTTTTTTATAAATTGTTTGAGGCTTTGAACCAGCTCTCAGTAATTGTGAGTTCTCTCAGATCAGTACTTAGTGTTTTTGTTGTTAGGATACACAAGTAGATGGCCTAGTCAACTCTGTTTTTGTCAATTATCAACATCCAAGTAATAAATAACTATGCTCTGCATGGGCCCTTTAATTGGAATTACACATATCTTATCTTATCTAATGTTGTACTGCTACACCACTGTTCCAGATAAGGGGAGGGTTAGGATACCGTTAACATGTTCAACCCCTCTACATTCTGTATGTATATGCTTGTTCCTAGTCGGGAGCCTGTTACTTAGTGGTTGTCGTTTGTTGATGTGTTACATATTTGTTTTTCGTTAAATTTTGTACATAAAATATGCCGTTGGTTTTCTCGCTTGGAACTGTTTAAAATTTTTCATCTCGAGGCCTTTTTTTGCTGACTTGGCTTAATTCCTTGTTGAAGGCCGTACTGTGACCTATCGTTGTTGATTTCTGTGTCATTTGGTCCCTTGTGGAAAGTTATTTTATTAGCAATCATACCACATCTTCTTTTTTATATGTTTATGCAAACATATGATCTTAAACATAATTTATAAGTTTATATAAATCAGTTCTCTTGAATTTTAGTCGGACGACTTTTTCTAAAAAGAAAAAAACACGAAGGTCAATTTGTAGGTTGTTTTGTCGAATATACCGTATGAAGGTAACCCTGATTTAAACAGTAGAAACGAAATATCTCGACTATAAGACTGCACCAAACTTAACCAATAGATAAATAAATTATACAACTATAAAATATCATTTAGCCGGAGAAGGCATTCCGTTCTAACTAACATTTTAACAATCAGTAAAATTTCCTAGTTTATAAGAATCAAATTTCATTTTAATTATACGTATGCTTGAATTGATGTTTTATTATTAAAGACTTCATTGAGCAAAAAAATCACCTTACCGGCATATCAAGATTCCACAGCTAGAGATATCATGTAATCAAGTTCTTAACATGAAAGACATTAACAATCACTGATTTTGTGTGGCATATGAATTATAATGCCCATACTGAGCAACAATAACCCCACAAAAATAGACAAGGTTATCTCAGGTGTTGTATACGGTAAAACAGGCCCTGCTGCACATTTGTCATCCGTTGTGCAGCTCGTCCTCTTCATAATCAGAATACTCCATCATATATTCTTCATGCTTTATTATCTTATTTTTTGTTGTACATCCATTGCATGGTCTTTAACACCGAGGAATCAGGCATTACCATTTAGCTTAAAATTTTGGGATGAAAGTCTTTAAAGAATACATAGAGCGTATTCAACATTTTAAAGAACATTTTACTATTAACAATAACCACAATAAGCCTATTTCTTGTATCAAACATAAACTAAAAGAACTAGCCAAGGAATTTGTTTTTGTCCCGGCCGATAAAGCTGCTAATAATATTATTATTGTTTGACGTAAATTTTACATTGAGGTTCTGAAAAAGGAAATCACCAATTCACCAACATTCCAACTGACTCCATTTTCAAAAAAACGAAATCTGTAACAAACATAAACTTTTAACCACCGCTTTACAAGCAGAGCCAAATACAATGAAAGTCCCAACTATGTATTGGCTTCCGAAGCTACAAAAAAAAAACCTTACAAATATAGATTTATTTCGTCTTCAAGCCATTGTGCAACTACTAAATTGTCTATTCATCTTTTCAGCACACTTGGTACAATTAAAAACCTGATAATAATTGTTCAAATAAGGCACTCGAAAATTGTGGAATAAATTACTTTTGGAGTGTCAAGAATTCGTTGGAAGTACTTGATAAATTGCATGCTTATATTGGAGATTTTGAATCTGTTCAAAGTTTAGATTTTTCTACCCTGTATACCACATTGCCTCACATTCTCATTAAGAAAAAGTTCACACACCTAATTAAATGGGCATTCAAAAAGTCAGAATGTGAATATATATGTTCAAACTCTTTTAGGTCATTTTTTAGTAGCAATAAACAAAAAAACTATGTTAATTGGACATGCTTTGATACTATATATGCCCTTGAATTTTTATTAGATAACATTTTTGTTCGCTTTGGGAATTCCGTATATCGTCAGATTATCGGAATTCCAATGGGGACTAACTGTGCACCACTTATTGCGGACCTGTTTTTGTATTGTTATGAGTTACAATTTATGACATAAATAAGCAAAGACCAATCGAAACAACATCTGATAAACAAATTCAATAATACTTTTAGATATTTGGATGATATTTTGGCTCTCAATAATGACGACTTCAGTATGTATATTAATGAAATTTATCCTGTTGAACTTACTTTAAATAAAGCTAATACTAACAATGACCACTGCCCTTTTCTCGATCTTGATATCTATATCACTAACGGAAAGCTGAATACTAAAGTTTATGATAAACGGGATGATTTTTCATTTCCTATCGTAAATTATCCGTTTTTAGATGGTGACGTTACATTGTCACCATCTTACGGTGTTTATATATCTCAACTTGTACGATTCGCTCGTGTATGTAACAATGTTTTAGATTTTAACGAAAGAAATTTATGTATTACTGAAAAATTATTACACCAGGGTTTTCGATATCACAAACTAGTCAAAACATTTACTAAATTTTCTCATCGGTATAAAGACATCATTCGTAAATATAGCTCAACATGCAGACTTCTAATACGTTCAGGTATTTCACATCCATTTTTTATGGGAATATTCTTTATAAAGCACAAAGGTGTCAGTATTCACCTCAGAAACTTACAAAACCTTTAAATAGACTTATTAAGAAGGGATATAATTACGATACTGTTGTGAAGTCATTAAAGATTGCATATTTTGGCGTTAATATTGAGTCACTGATAAAGTCTTTGCATCGGAACTAAACACATTTATTCTAAAAACAGTTGTTGGCATGACACGGGTTAAGTTCCTCTCATATATGTTATGATGGTATGATACTAAACTCCAAACGGGAAAGATTGTGCCTGATGTTCATATGATGAAATCATAATCTTTCAGTCAGTTTAATTGAAGTCTGGAGCTGGCATGTCAGTTAACTGCTAGTAGTCTGTTGCTATTTATGTATTATTGTCATTTTGTTTATTTTCTTTGGTTACATCTTCTGACATCCGACTCGGACTTCTCTTGAATTGAATTTTAATGTGCGTATTGTTATGCGTTTACTTTTCTACATTGGTTAGAGGTAAAAGGGGGGGGGGGGGGGGTTGAGATCTCACAAACATGTTTAACCCCGCCACATTTTTGCGCCTGTCCCAAGTCAGGAGCCTCTGGCCTTTGTTAGTCTTGTATTAATTTTAGTTTCTTGTGTACAATTTGGAAATAAGTATGGCGTTCATTATCACTGGACTAGTGTATATTTGTTTAGGGGCCAGCTGAAGGACGCCTCCGGGTGCGGGAATTTCTCGCTACATTGAAGACCTGTTGGTGACCTTCTGCTGTTGTTTTTATTTGGTCGGGTTGTTGTCTCTTTGACACATTCCCCATTTCCATTCTCAATTTTATTATAACTGTCACATTAAAGAAATTGTACTGAGCATGTCAATTTACTTGTTAGAAGACCAATAAAATATCTGACAATCTACAATAAATAATTAATATCAAATCACATCATTTCAAATTGTACTACCAATTGCTCTACTTTAATGAATATGTCATACAGCAGCGCGGTAATCAGTGCACAAAACATGATATTGTTCACAGGAAATATAAACTTAATTAAATAAAAACACATGGAGGCTTTAAATCATTCTTAAGGTAAAATTCACTCTCTTTCAATCTTAAGTGTTTAGTTTGGCCTTTACTTTAAAAAAAATTGTCATATGAGTGCGCATTTTTATTGAATGGACACATATTTTATTAGTTAACGTATAATAAAGATTCACCTGACCTTCGGTGCGAGTGACACATTGTTTTATAACATGATATCAATATAGTTTTTACACATAATTAAATCTAAAGCATTATCTCTTCAATTAATTTTTTTTTCGTTCTCGAATATATGAACTATGCGTTCAAGTGAAATATATGACATTTTTACAATTATTTTTTTCTTTATCGGGCTGGTACCTCTCTATCCTTATGGAAGGGAGTACGAACTAGACTTTTTAATTGACAATCAATAACCAAATATTCATCAATAACAATTCAATTGTTAAATGTAAACATATCATTGTATTTTCTTACACTAATAATATAAACAGCTTTTATTTAAATCATGAAGCGTAAAAATCGCCATTTGTTTTATTTGTTACGTTTTGTCAAGTTAAATCAATTGGCTGCTTATCTGTTCATCTCAAATATACAAAGAACAATACTAGTATATCTAATTAATACTAGCATGGACAATTTGTATTGAAAATTAAATATACTTCGACCTGCTTTCCTTGTTACGTTATACTGTGTCTATATCGAATTTCTTAAACTATTTACAATAGCATTGTCACTAGCAACATGAGCAACTATGGTTTTTTTTTAAACATATGGCGATTTGAATTAGCAAATAATTACATTTTACGACGTTTTGTCAATTAAGAAAAAAAAAAATACCGGCTTATGATATTATAATGTACCAAGTAACACGCAACACCAACGGACTATAAAAAAAAGGAGGGCTCTAAAACCAAGGTAAATTTTAATAGGTTTTATTTCGAATATTTTTTCTCAACGTAAGTTAATTTAAAAAAAAAGACCCAAAAACAGACAGGATATGTTTTTTCTGTATTTCTTGCTAAGATTTCCATATCTTATGTAACAAAAGTTCAAGGAATCAATAATATCAGATCCACGATACAATGAATGTATGAAAGACAAAACCCCTTTTGTGGCGAGTTGTTTAAAAAGCTTCTACGATAACATTCATGTTAGAAATCAAAATAATTGTAAAATATACCAAAAAGACATGTTTATTCATGAGTCGGAATGAACTGACAATGACATGAACAATCAAGAGGATTGACCAAACTAACAAACACCAGTAGTTGTACCTGAATATACAACTGCTTAACTTGAAATAGTAAAAAAAGGTGATTAAATTGCAATGCGACAAATTTCCTGGAAAATATTGCTTATCAATGCTTATCAAGAACCAGTCAACTATTATCTTTCGCCCCTCTATTTTTGACAGCTTATGCTGTGAATAAATAGTAGTCTTATGGCACATGAAAAATAGTAAAATGTACAGAGTAAAATCATAAAATACTTAACTACAAGGAAAATTCAAAATTAAAAGTCCCGAATCAAATGGCAAAATCAAAAGCTCAAACACAGCAAATGCAAACGAATTGATAACAACAGTTACATTCCTCACTTGGTACACTAATTTTGTATGTAGAAAATGGTAGATTGAACCTAGTTTTATATTTGGCTTAACCTCTCACTTGTATAATAGTCACATCAAATTCAACTATATTGACAACGAATGCCTGAACAAAACTAATAGACACTATATAATGTATAGGTAAAAATGACAAAAAGAGGGGTACAGTTTTATGTAATTTGTTTTATAAATTGTTTGAGGCTTTGAACTAGCTCTCAGTAATTGTGAGTTCTCTCAGATCAGTACTTAGTGTTTTTGTTGTTAGGATACACAAGTAGATGACCTAGTCAACTCTGTTTTTGTCAATTATCAACATCCAAGTAATAAATAACTATGCTCTGCATGGGCCCTTTAATTGGAATTACAAATATCTTATCTTATTATGTTGTACTGCTTCACCACTGTTCCAGATAAGGGGAGGGTTAGGATACCGTTAACATGTTCAACCCCTCTACATTCTGTATGTATATGCTTGTTCCTAGTCGGGAGCCTGTTACTTAGTGGTTGTCGTTTGTTGATGTGTTACATATTTGTTTTTCGTTAAATTTTGTACATAAAATATGCCGTTGGTTTTCTCGCTTGGAACTGTTTTAAATTTTTCATCTCGAGGCCTTTTTTTTGCTGACTTGGCTTAATTCCTTGTTGAAGGCCGTACTGTGACCTATCGTTGTTGATTTCTGTGTCATTTGGTCCCTTGTGGAAAGTTATTTTATTAGCAATCATACCACATCTTCTTTTTTATATGTTTATGCAAACATATGATCTTAAACATAATTTATAAGTTTATATAAATCAGTTCTCTTGAATTTTAGTCGGACGACTTTTTCTAAAAAGAAAAAAAACGGAGGTCAATTTGTAGGTTGTTTTGTCGAATTTACCGTATGAAGGTAACCCTGATTTAAACAGTAGAAACGAAATATCTCGACTATAAGGCTGCACCAAACTTAACCAATAGATAAATAAATTATACAACTATAAAATATCATTTAGCCGGAGAAGGCATTCCGTTCTAACTAACATTTTAACAATCAGTAAATTTTACTAGTTTATAAGAATCAAATTTCATTTTAATTATACGTATGCTTGAATTGATGTTTTATTATTAAAGACATCATTGAGCAAAAAAATCACCTTACCGGCATATCAAGATTCCACAGCTAGAGATATCATGTAATCAAGTTCTTAACATGAAAGACATTAACAATCACTGATTTTGTGTGGCATATGAATTATAATGCCCATACTGAGCAATAATTACCCCACAAAAATAGACAAGGTTATCTCAGGTGTTGTATACGATAAAACAGGCCCTGCTGCACATTTGTCATCCGTTGTGCAGCTCGTCCTCTTCATAATCAGAATACTCCATCATATATTCTTCATGCTTTATTATCTTATTTTTTGTTGTACATCCATTGCATGGTCTTTAACACCGAGGAATCAGGCATTACCATTTAGCTTAAAATTTTGGGATGAAAGTCTTTAAAGAATACATAGAGCGTATTCAACATTTTAAAGAACATTTTACTATTAACAATAACCACAATAAGCCTATTTCTTGTATCAAACATAAACTAAAAGAACTAGCCAAGGAATTTGTTTTTGTCCCGGCCGATAAAGCTGCTAATAATATTATTATTGTTTGACGTAAATTTTACATTGAGGTTCTGAAAAAGGAAATCACCAATTCACCAACATTCCAACTGACTCCATTTTCAAAAAACGAAATCTGTAACAAACATAAACTTTTAACCATCGCTTTACAAGCAGAGCCAAATACAATGAAAGTCCCAACTATGTATTGGCTTCCGAAGCTACAAAAAAAAATCCTTACAAATATAGATTTATTTCGTCTTCAAGCCATTGTGCAACTACTAAATTGTCTATTCATCTTTTCAGCACACTTGGTACAATTAAAAACCTGATAATAAATTGTTCAAATAAGGCATTCGAAAATAGTGGAATAAATTTCTTTTGGAGTGTCAAGAACTCGTTGGAAGTACTTGATAAATTGCATGCTTATATTGGAGATTTTGCATCTGTTCAAAGTTTTGATTTTTCTACCCTGTATACCACATTGCCTCACATTCTCATTAAGAAAAAGTTCACACACCTAATTAAATGGGCATTCAAAAAGTCAGAATGTGAATATATATGTTCAAACTCTTTTAGGTCTTTTTTTTGTAGCAATAAACAAAAAAAACTATGTTAATTGGACATGCTTTGATACTATATATGCCCTTGAATTTTTATTAGATAACATTTTTGTTCGCTTTGGGAATTCCGTATATCGTCAGATTATCGGAATTCCAATGGGGACTAACTGTGCACCACTTATTGCGGACCTGTTTTTGTATTGTTATGAGTTACAATTTATGACAAAAATAAGCAAAGACCAATCGAAACAACATCTGATAAACAAATTCAATAATACTTTTAGATATTTGGATGATATTTTGACTCTCAATAATGACGACTTCAGTATGTATATTAATGAAATTTATCCTGTTGAACTTACTTTAAATAAAGCTAATACTAACAATGACCACTGCCCTTTTCTCGATCTTGATATCTATATCACTAACGGAAAGCTAAATACTAAAGTTTATGATAAACGGGATGATTTTTCATTTCCCATCGTTAATTATCCGTTTTTAGATGGTGACGTTCCATTGTCACCATCTTACGGTGTTTATATATCTCAACTTGTACGATTCGCTCGTGTATGTAACAATGTTTTAGATTTTAACGAAAGAAATTTATGTATTACTGAAAAATTATTACACCAGGGTTTTCGATATCACAAACTAGTCAAAACATTTACTAAATTTTCTCATCGGTATAAAGACATCATTCGTAAATATAGCTCAACATGCAGACTTCTAATACGTTCAGGTATTTCACATCCATTTTTTTATGGAAATATTCTTTATAAAACACAAAGGTGTCAGTATTCACCTCAGAAACTTACAAAACCTTTAAATAGACTTATTAAGAAGGGATATAATTACGATACTGTTGTGAAGTCATTAAAGATTGCATATTTTGGCGTTAATATTGAGTCACTGATAAAGTCTTTGCATCGGAACTAAACACATTTATTCTAAAAACAGTTGTTGGCATGACACGGGTTAAGTTCTTCTCATATATGTTATGATGATATGATACTAAACTCCAAACGGGAAGGATTGTGCCTGATGTTCATATGATGAAATCATAATCTTTCAGTCAGTTTAATTGAAGTCTGGAGCTGGCATGTCAGTTAACTGCTAGTAGGCTGTTGTTATTTATGTATTATTGTCATTTTGTTTATTTTCTTTGGTTACATCTTCTGACATCCGACTCGGACTTCTCTTGAACTGAATTTTAATGTGCGTATTGTTATGCGTTTACTTTTCTACATTGGTTAGAGGTAAAAGGGGGGGGGGTGAGATCTCACAAACATGTTTAACCCCGCCACATTTTTGCGCCTGTCCCAAGTCAGGAGCCTCTGGCCTTTGTTAGTCTTGTATTATTTTAATCTTAGTTTCTTGTGTACAATTTGGAAATAAGTATGGCGTTCATTATCACTGGACTAGTGTATATTTGTTTAGGGGCCAGCTGAAGGACGCCTCCGGGTGCGGGAATTTCTCGCTACATTGAAGACCTGTTGGTGACCTTCTGCTGTTGTTTTTATTTGGTCGGGTTGTTGTCTCTTTGACACATTCCCCATTTCCATTCTCAATTTTATTATAACTGTCACATTAAAGAAATTGTACTGAGCATGTCAATTTACTTGTTAGAAGACCAATAAAATATCTGACAATCTACAATAAATAATTAATATCAAATCACATCATTTCAAATTGTACTACCAATTGCTCTACTTTAAGGAATATGTCATACAGCAGCGCGGTAATCAGTGCACAAAACATGATATTGTTCACAGGAAATATAAACTTAATTAAATAAAAACACATGGAGGCTTTAAATCATTCTTAAGGTAAAATTCACTCTCTTTCAATCTTAAGTGTTTAGTTTAGCCTTTACTTTAAAAAAAATTGTCATATGAGTGCGCATTTTTATTGAATGGACACATATTTTATTAGTTAACGTATAATAAAGATTCACCTGACCTTCGGTGCGAGTGACACATTGTTTTATAACATGATATCAATATAGTTTTTACACATAATTAAATCTAAAGCATTATCTCTTCAATTAATTTTTTTTTCGTTCTCGAATATATGAACTATGCGTTCAAGTGAAGTATATGACATTTTCACAATTATTTTTTTCTTTATTGGGCTGGTACCCTCTATCCTTATGGTAGGGAGTACAAACTAGACTTTTTAATTGACAATCAATAACCAAATATTCATCAATAACAATTCAATTGTTAAATGTAAACATATCATTGTATTTTCTTACACTAATAATATAAACAGCTTTTATTTAAATCATGAAGCGTAAAAATCGCCATTTGTTTTATTTGTTACGTTTTGTCAAGTTAAATCAATTGACTGCTTATCTGTTCATCTCAAATATACAAAGAACAATACTAGTATATCTAATTAATACTAGCATGGACAATTTGGATTGAAAATTAAATATACTTCGACCTGGTTTCCTTGTTACGTTATACTGTGTCTATATCGAATTTCTTAAACTATTTACAATAGCATTGTCACTAGCAACATGGGCAACTATGTTTTTTTTTAACATATGGCGATTTGAATTAGCAAATTATTACATTTTACGACGTTTTGTCAATCAAGAATATTTTTTTACCGGCTTATTATATTATAATGTACCAAGTAACACGCAACACCAACGGACTATAAAGAAAAGGAGGGCTCTAAAACCAAGGTAAATTTTAATAGGTTTTATTTCGAATATTTTTTCTCAACGTAAGTTAATTTAAAAAAAATACCAAAAAACGGACAGGATATGTTATTTCTGTATTTCTTGCTAAGATTTCCATATCTTATGTAACAAAAGTTCAAGGAATCAATAATATCAGATCCATGATACAATGAATGTATGAAAGACAAAAACCCTTTTGTGACGAGTTGTTTAAAAAGCTTCTACGATAACATTCATGTTAGAAATCAAAATAATTGTAAAAGATACCAAAAAGACATGTTTATTCATGAGTCAGAATGAACTGACAATGCCATGAACAATCAAGAGGATTGACCAAACTAACAAACACCAGTAGTTGTACCTGAATATACAACTGCTTAACTAAGATTCCTGTAAAACAATGAGGACATAATGTATGATTGTCAATAAAACAACTATCCATCAGATAACCAAAAACTTAAATAAGCAATTATATGTACGACCTTCAAAAAGAACAAAAATCTCTACCGTTTAAAATAATTTGTTGACATATATCAGCTTAAAATGATAGTAATGAGAAATTAAAAAAAAAGACCCAAAACGGACAGGATATGTTTTTTCAGGATATGTTATTTCGGGATATTTTATTTCTGTATTTCTTGCTAAGATTTCCATATCTTATGTAACAAAAGTTCAAGGAATCAATAATATCAGATCCACGATACAATGAATGTATGAAAGACAAAAACATTTTTGTGACGAGTTGTTTAAAACGCTCCTACGATAACATTCGTGTTTGAAATCAAAATAAGTGTGTAACGATTTAAGTCCGTTTTGGTCAACCTTGTGCTTGAAGTTTAAGAATAACATATAAACACCATTTATAGATAGATTTAACAAAGAATAGGAGGTTGCAGATTGAAATAAAGTAAGCTGGCAGTGTCTTATAACTCTAATTTGCTGTTTTAAAATGATGTCCTTTAAATGAAAAAAAATCCACTATTAAGTTTGCCTTATATCTTGGACTAACTTATCTGATGTAAAATGTTTGTCTGTAGAAAATATTATTTTACAATTCATTTCTTTGCAGCTGAAACTTGTTTTATACCACATAGAAAAATTTGAACGGTACTCTTCACAAATTTTTTTACGAAAAGTGAAATCACAAAAATATAGAACGCCGGGGGATATTCAAAGCAGAAAGTTCCTGTTTAAATGGGAAAATTAAAAGCTCAAACACATCAAACAAATGGATAACAACCGTCACATTTCTGACTTAATGGGTTTTTTTAAGTAGAAAAACGGGTTTAATAGCTCGCTAAACATCTCGATTTAATAACAGTTGCATAACTTCTATTATATTGACAACGATGTGGGAACAAAACACACAGACATGATAGGTAAAAATGTCAAAAATTGGGGTACAGCAGTCAACATTAAGTTATAATCTTAATCACCGTAAAAACAAGCAAATATATGTGACAAGGAAAGACAACTAGAAAAAATTTAATCGAATATTCCAGTGAATATGTGCGTAATAATGATCTTTTACTGATGTCATATGGAATCTTCAAATCTGTTTCATCACACTTGTTCTCGACAACCTGAGGATATAACGAGCAGGGGCCTCGGTGGTGTAAGTAGTTACTACTGTTATCATTTACCAGTCAAGACTGAGGTTGCGAGTTCCAACGCCGCTCGTGCAGTTGCACCCGACTCCATACTTAATTGACTGGGATTTTCAGTTTCCAATCGAAGGTTGGTGGTGTTTTCCGGGCACTCCGTCTTCCTTCCCCAATAAAAAATGGCCGCCACGAAGAAGCCAAAATGCGGTTCTTTGAAGTGGCAATAAAACACCAAAAAATTAAAGAACTTGTGTAAATTAGTTTTGTCGTAATCTTTTATGGTCTTGAATAAATAAAGGCAACAGTAGTATACCGCTGTTCAAAACTCATAAATCAATGGACAAAAAACAAAATCGGGGTAACAAACCAAAACCGAGCGAAACGCATTAAATATAAGAGGAGAACAACGACACAACACCGACACGCAACACACACAGAAACGGACCAAGCATCAGACAAAACACCACGAGAATAACAAATATAACATGAAAACCAAATACATGAATTTGGGATAGACAAGTACCGTGCCACGTCTTATCTCAATATCTCAAAAATAAGAGAAAACAAAAACGACTCAACGTTAAAATGCAACACACAGAGAAACGAACAATAATATAACAATGACCATCTTCCTGACTTGGTACAGGACACTTTTAAAGGGGAATAAAAGTGGTGGGTTGAACCTGGTTTTATGGCATGCCAAACCTCGCACTTTAATGGCAAAGTTAAATATAACATTGAAATGACAACATAAAATTACAACACTACAATACAAATAAATAGGAGAACATATTAGACAAAGAAAAACATGATTAATAGATAACAAAAAGCATCAGGTTTAAAATTCAATACGCCAAAAACGCGCCTTGTCCACACAAGACTCACCAGTGACGCCCAGATATAAAAGATCGAAAGTGAAAAAAGTACAAAGTTGTACAGCACTGAAGATCAAAAGTTGAAAAGGTTTCGCCAAATACGGCATTGTTTTTATGCCCCGGATAAAGACATTCTTATTATATAGAACAATTCATGCTATTGCAAACAGTAAATTTTATCAAATGAATATGAAAGAGATATACACAAAGAAACTGAAGTATTAACTAATTACAGAACACTAAACCTGAATACATAACGCCTAGATATAAAAGATCGAACGTGAAAAAGGTACAAAGTTGTACAGCACTGAAGATCAAAAGTCGAAAAGGTTTTGACAAATACGGCATTGTTTTTATGCACGGGATAAGAACATCATTATTATATAGAACACTTAATGCTATTGTAAACAGTAAATTTTAACAAATGAATATGAAAGAGATATACATAATGAAACTGAAGTATTAACTAATTACAGAAAACTAAACCCGAGTTTATCACAAAATAGACACACATCAGAATCAGTCCAGGCGTCAACGTTATTTAAAAAATGTGACGTCACATACGATGGCGAAAAGGCAGAAACGTTATGCCACATTTGAATTTATGAAATTTAGAAACAGCATGACGTCACATATGAAAAACTATCATTCAAAAATGAGATAGAATTAGGATTGATTTAGAACTATATACTGATAATTCATTTAAACAAAATGCATATTGCAATACTTATTAATAGCAATTAACTGTAATATATATATGTCCAGTTTGTTTTGAATCCAACTTCAAACGTAAATAATCGTACAAAATTTAATATAATTAATAAAGAGGAGGTGATTAATTTTTCTATCCGTCACACCTAAATATATAATAAGAAGACGTCAACACATTTGACAAAATCTGATGAGAACTACAAATATAACATTAAACATGTAAACTAAATACATGAACTTGGGATAAACAAGTACAGAAACACGTCTTATAGTAATGCGAATTCACATTCAGCAAAACAGTCACAATCGGGAATAAGTCACATTTGGTAATTAAAAGATTAGACGACATAATGACAAACCACAATCTACCATGTGGTGAAAATGTCCTTAGCAAGTTTGGTTAAAGAGACATCATATGGATCCACCAATTCGTGATGGTGTCCATAAAATTTACGGAGTGTCAATTTTAATCTGTCCTCCTCATAACTTTGTTGGAGCAGTTTCTGCGTAAGGAGCACACTCCTGTATATGAAATCCGTATAGTGTGAACAAGCACGTGAATAACGTATCAATTGTGATATGTAAACACCATACGAAGGGGCAGAGGGTATGTTACTGCTGAGAAATGGGAAATTGATAATTGGGAAGTTGAAATCGTCCCGTTTATCATAGATTTTAGTGTGAAGTCGTCCATCTACGTCAATATTGAGGAACAGATCAAGGTATGAAGCAGTCCTTCTAGTATCAGTAGTATCCTTAATTTCAAGTTCACTGGGATATATGAGATGTAAGTATTGGCTGAAGTATGGGTTGTTCAATGATAAAACATCATCTAAATATCGGAAAGTAAAATTAAAGAATTTCGCAAGGTGCTTTTTCTTTTTGTCTTTTACAAGGTTCTGAATAAATTCTGCTTCATACGAATATAAAAACAAATCAGCCAGCAGGGGTGCACAATTAGTACCAATTGGAATACCGAATGTCTGTTGAAATATAAATCCTCCAAACTCAACAAATATATTGTCGATCAAAAAGTCCAGCATTTTAATAATATCATCTTCAGTATATTTTCTGGAAGATTCAGTGTGATTCTTCACAAAATATGAATTATTGTATCACAAAACAAGAAATTTGTATCTACGATTCCCATTTTTATAGAAAAAGCTCTGTTTTATGAGTTGGTGAAGTCGATCTTTCAACAGAGCATGGGGAATAGTAGTATATAGCGTAGAAAAATCAAAAGTTTTTATGTTGCTGCACGGTCAAATTTAATTTGAATTTCCTATATTGACCTTTGCTGTATTTTCTAATTGGTACACGATTTGAGCTATTTCCCTAAAAACTGTTTTTCTTTCGCGCACTTCTTATCAACCATAAAAGATTACGACAAAACTAATTTACACAAGTTCTTTGATTTTTGGTGTTTTAACGCCATTTCAAAGAACCGCATTTAGGCTTTTTCGTGGCGGCCAGTTTTTATTGGCGAAGGAAGACGGAGTGCCCAGAAAAAACCACCGACCTTCGATTGGAGACTGAAAATCCCAGTCAATTAAGTATGGAGACGAGTGCAACCGCACGAGCGGCGTTGGAACTCACAACCTCAGTCTTGACTGGCAAATGATTACAGTAGTAACTACTTACACCACCGAGGCCCCTGCTCGTTATATCCTCAGGTTGTCGAGAACATGTTTGATGAAACAGATCTGAAGATTCCATATGACATCAGTAAAAGATCATTATTACGCACATATTCACTGGAATATTCGATTGATTTTTGTCTAGTTATCTTTCCTTGTTACATATATTTGATTGTTTTTACGTTGATTAAGATTATAACTTAATGTTGACTACTGTACCCCAATTTTTGACATTTTTACCTATCATATCTGTGTGTTTTGTTCCCACATCGTTGTCAGTTAATAGAAGTTATGCAACTGTTATTATATTGAGATGTTTAGCTAGCTATTAAACCTATTAAATCCCCGATTTTCTACATAAAAAAAAAACCATTAGGTCAGAAATGTGACGGTTGTAATCCATTTGTTTGATGTGTTTGAGCTTTTAATTTTCCCATTTAAACAGGAACTTTCTGCTTTGAATATCTCCCGGCGTTCTATATTTTTGTGATTTCTATTTTCGTAAACAAGTTTGTGAAGAGTACCGTTCAAATTTTTCTATGTGGTATAAAATAAGTTTCAGCTGCAAAGAAATGAATTGTAAAATAATATTTTCTACAGACAAACATTGTACATCAGAGACGTAAGTCCAAGATATAAGGCAATTTTAGTATAAAGGACATCATTTTAAAAGAGCAATTTAGAGTTATAAGACACTGCCAGCTTACTTTATTTCTATCTGCAACCTCCGATTCTTTGTTAAAACTATCCATAAATGGTGTTTAATCATTCATAGGGAGGTCTTTTTGTAGAAAAAGCGCTAGCATTATAACTGACAGTGAAATTAATGATAAAGTATAATTCATTTGGAAATTCTTTTCACTCTCTATAAACTTTGTATAATCCTGTTTCAAATGAGTGCATATTTGTAATCGTCAGACTTTCTTTGTATTGATCATCAAACCGGTGTGACATCATATTGATGGTGAAGACTTTTGAGAAGGCTTAGGTTCTAGTTAAATGGTTCATCCCATAGTTCTCAATTTAAATGTATTAACCAATATAGTTTAGCAATTAAAAAACCAAATTTTTCTTACAATAACAAATCTTGAATTATGTTTAAACTAAAGCATTCGAGGAATAATTGCATAATAAATGCTTTATTTTTTTAGGATAATGTTGCGGTCAATTTCAATCAATAACTTTATACACTTCCGAACGCCTCAACGACTAGAATTTGAGGATGGCGCGAACTATATTATTGGTGGAAATTCTACCGGCAAGACAGCAGTATTTGAATTGATTCGTAGATGTTTGTCTAACGATATCAATACGACATTTTCATCGATTCCAATAACAGGAAGTTTATCTTACAGCGTTTGCCATTTTGTAATTCCGAAGAATGCTGATTTGAAGCCACAAGTCACTGATATAGCAGCATGTATTTTTGTAGATTCTAAGAAAGACCAGGAATACCACGACTATTATAAAGTACTGTGCGCACCAAAGAATGCCAATAGTTATGATTGCTACGTGAAAAAGTTTGAAAAGGGATACTTTAATCGGCGTCCAGTTAAACCAGTTGACAAGCATTACATTCAAGATTGTAATTTTAAGATAACAATTTTGGTAAATCTTGCAGGAAATTTTGATTCTCACATACGAGACTTCTTTGATAGCATTAAGAACAAATCTGAGACAATTTCTAGTCATACAAAGATTAACGATTTGTTTCAATTTTTAGTTTCGGCATATGTTGGAGTACTTCCGATGAGATGTATAGGTCCTCTCCAATGGACAAGAAGTAGCTTAAACTGTCATACCAAACGTGAAAACAATTACAAATCGGCTTGTCTTAGGGCAGAGATAATAAGGACACTCTTAAACAGTAAAGACACAGATGAAAATTTGAAACAAATGTACAACCGGGCACTTGTGTATCCTTATACGTTCGAAGTAGATCCTTATGATAAAGATATGATAGTCGTTCGTAATACTAAAACAAATGGTAAAAGTCTACCACTTTTGAAAACCCCAGAAGGGATCATTGAAGCAGAGCAATTAATATTGTTGTTGTCTCAGAAGAATATATTCACTATCACAATAGAGGAGCCGGATAGAGGCATGCACCCTCAAATGATTGCGAAAATGCGAAATTGGATCTTCAAAAAAGTTAAGGGTAAATCTTTATTGATTATAACCCACAATCCTTCAATGATAGACCATTTGGTAGTGGACCGAACACATGTTTGCTCTGAAAATCAATATGGTGGAAATGTTTTTCATGATGTGATTAGATTTCCGAGACCAATTGGAGAGGAACATATTTATCGCAAGTATGGCAGAGTTGAAGAAATGAAAAGCATTTTATTTTCTAATCGAATACTCTTTGTTGAGGGTTTTACGGATAAGATTATTTTAGAATCAATGTTTGATGTACTGTTTAATGATGAAGATCTGAAATATGTACATCGTGGTAAAGAAGCTGTTGTGCTAAATGAAAAATTTAGGCAATACATTTCAAGCTTCCAGATAGTTGAATTAGAAGGAAAAGATAGTGGTTCAAAGAAGATGAAGTTTTGTGACGAACTAAAAAGAGATTACTTTGTTGTTAAAGATTTTGATGACGTTAGGAAATCTAATTCACCTTTAAAGATAGTCTTTGGAGATTTTGTGAAAACATTTAAAAATAAAGAGCAATTTCTTTCAAATGACGACATGGTATCTGCCTTTAACTCTGTTTGCATAAAAGAAAAAACATTTATTTGGATCGAAGGTGCAATCGAAGCAGTTATTGACAAGGTTGCAAACGATGTCGACCAAGTAACAAGAGACCGGTTGGAGATACCGATGAATTCAAGAAAGAATTATGCTGCTTGGAAGAAAAGTCTGATAAAAAAATCCGACAATGATATTTTTGAGCTTGCTAAAACCATTATCCTCGGGTCTGCTGAGTTTACAAGGTTTGCTGATTTCATGTGGACAAATATGCCAAAAAATGGACGGAAAAGGAAAATGTCAGACACGGATGTAGCAGGGCCTAGCAGTTCTATTGATTTACAAGAAAACATTCCTAAAAGGCGATCTCCTTGCATGGAAATAGACACGGATATATCAGCTCCTTTCACTCCACCAAAAGATTCTAAGAGACGATCTCCTCGAAAGGAAATAGATTCTTCAGACACGGATGTATCAGCTCCTAACTCTCCTCGCAAACATTCTAAGAGACGATCTCCGCAAAAGGAAATAGATTCTTCAGACACGGATGTATCAGCTCCTAACTCTCCTCGCAAACATTCTAAGAGACGGTCTCCTCGAAAGGAAATTGATTCTTCAGACACGGATGTATCAGCTCCTAACTCTCCACGCAAAGATTCCAAGAGACGAGCTCCTCCACATTTGTAGTCCAAAGAAAATGGATACAACTTAATAATAATAACAATGAATAATAAGTATACGTTATGGGTCATAAGCAGAGTCCAATTCTTGTTCATTTGTGGTGGTGTGAATTAAAAGAAATTGGTGAACACTACACGGAAAAGATTGTTTTTAAACGAATTGTTGTGTAAATTTTCAATATCCACTGAAGGTCTTTTTTGTATTTGCAACTGCGTCTGGACTTAATGCCTTTAATGACCTTTTATATCAATACAAATTATTCATTCATTAACTCAATGAACTTTGTATAAAACAATACACAAACGAGTAACAGATATATCATATACAGCAACACACGACTTTTACTGAACCTTAGGTCTTAGACTTTAGATGTTAACGTGTTACTAAGGATTTTCTTATCCCAGGCATAAATTACCTTAGTCGTATTTGGCACAACTTTTTGGAATTTTGGATTCTCAATGCTCTTCAACTTTGTCAACTTTGTACGTGTTTGGCTTCATTAATATTTTGATATGAGCGTCACTGATGAGTCTGGTGTAGACGAAACGCGCGTCTGGCGTACTAAATTATAATCCTGGTACCTTTGATAACTAGTTACTCATCAGATCGATTCAAAGCACAAAAATAACTTACAAAAACACTAAATAGAACTTAGAATTGAAACAGTAGTAAATGATCCAACCAAAGAGCAGATTACAGCTCAATGCCACATATGTATCTTCAACAAAGCTAGGTAATCTGGCACCTGAAGGCGAATTCAGTTGGCCCTTGAACAAAAAGGTGTACTTTCAAAAAGAAGATGTGGTATAATTGCCAATGCGACTCTTGACAACATACCAAAAACACAAATTTCTAGACGATCTTTAGCAATTAGCAAAGCACATACTGCATAGATGAATGAAAATTGACGTCACATTTTTTGTGTACAACAGTGGACGTGTAAATTCATCAGAAGTAGGTGTAATGCAAAGTGCTGGAGATGTAAAGTTATGCAGCAGCAAATACGAAAAAAAGTGTAGCTTTGAAACTATTTATTGACGTATTCAAACTCAAGCCCTCAAATGTAAAGTAAAGTTACTAAAATATAAATTCAAGCGTTGAAAATTTAAAGTCCATCAATAAAAATATGAAAATAGTGCTGATGATGTAAAATCCACTGCTAGAAATTTGAAGTTAGCGCCAGAGATGTAAAGACCAAAACTGATCAAATATAATCAAGCGCTGAAGATGTCCACTACCAATGCTGATATAAATAGCCGAGAGGCTGAATTGGAGGGGGCTGATTGTTACTCGGAAAAATTGTCAGTCGAGGCATTTTTCATTTATTTAATAGATTTTAAATTATAAGAAGCCTTTGTTAGATTTATATACCGTGGCCTCTTTAAAGGAGACACAATTGATAAGAATTTAATTGTTAATAAAATTCCATTCGACCTCAGAGTTGATTGCATCTTTTTGACGAACCAACGCTTTTTCATTGTATTACCTTGTATGAACAATTCTTCCTGATTGGACAGCATATCAATCTCCATTATAAATCTATATCAATATACATCGCCAGTTAAGATTTTAATACTTATTGGATAAGCAAGCTCGTTTGTGATAATTTTCCAAAGGATTTTTTTTGGAATATAATGATATTAAAAGTGGACATATTTTTTAGTTTCTGTATTATTTCTGTATATTCTGGTAAGTAATAAAAAAATTTCATCCGTATTTTTTATTAGTAAATCTTCTTAAGGTTTTAACAAATTTCCTTCACATACATGTATATTATTTTAATTTTTTTGCAAAGTTAATTAATACATATATTATTTCACTCATTAAGATAGTGCTCTCTTTTTTATAAGCGTCAGACGCCCCACCCCCTTTTGCCATCGATTACAATATAATAATTAGTTATCAAAGGTACCTGGATTGTAATTTAATAGGCCAAACGCACGTTTCGTCTACATAAGAGTCATCAGTGACGCTCATATCAAGATATTTATAAAGCCAAACATATACGAAGTTGAAGAGCATTGAAAATCCAAAAATCTACCAAGTGTGCTATCATCAATGAGACAATTTTGATTAAGGTAACAAAAAGTAAAATCACAAAAATACTGAACTCCGTGGAAAATTCAAAATGGAAAGTTCCTATTCATCAAAGTGAGAGGGTTAGCGATTTAAAACCAGGTTTAATCCACCATTTTCTATGTTAGAAAATGTCTGTACCGAGTCAGAAATATGACAGTTCTTGTCCATTCGTTTTTGATGTGTTTTATCATTTGATTTTGCCATGTGATTATGGACTTTCCGATTGGACTTTCCTTTGAGTTAAGTATTTTTGTGATTTACCTTTTTTTTCAAATCAAATGATAAAGCACATGTAACGAATGGACAACAACTGTCAGGTAAGTGACTGTTATAAATTGATAGTATATACATATTGGAACTTAAAAAGCATGGACAGTTTAACCTTATGTGTCCATGTTTTTTAAGATATTATACATTGCATATTTGGTGGGAAATAAATAAACTCATCATAAATACCATGATTAAATTTTGTATTTACGCCAGACGTAAGTTTCGTCTACAAAAGACTCATCAGTGTCGATCGAATCCAAAAAAGTTAAAAAGGCCAAAAAAGTACGAAGTTGGAGAGCATTGAGGACAAAAAATCCTTAAAGTTTTGCCAAATACAGATAAGGTTAACTTTTCTCTTCATCTTTCATTCATTTAATATTTTGAACTTTTTCAAACATAATTTTGACCACGACATGATGTAACAGGTTACTGAATTGTCCACAAATGCAGGATACGAATGTGTACAAAAGTGAAAACAAATAAGCTGCCGTTTCAGACTAAAAATATAAATGGTCATCACATATTTTCGGAAATCAAAACTGTAAAACTTTTGGAAGCATGAAAACCGTAAGGGAATATACTGTTCAACTATAAACGTTGACAATGTCTTAGAATTTGATACCTTTACTATTGTTGTTATCAATAGTCCATTGCTATGTATGTTTGCGATTGATTTTGTTGCACTATAGTGCTTCTGTTGTTCCGTTGATTTCCTTTTATAGTTGATGTGTTTCCTCGGAATTAGTTTGTAATCTGGATTTGTTTTCCATTAATCGATTGATGACTTTTGAACAGCGATATACTACTGTTTCCTTTGTTCTTGTACAATACTAATTTATAAACTAGATAATAGACTAAATGCAACATACCATAACTATTACAGTGGATTCAATTGAGTGTGTAGGCAAAGGTAATATCTTTGGTTAGCTTGCTTGCTAGCTGAACCGTGAAGTCATTTTAAGGTTAGGTAAACTACCCTCCTTTAATAGTAGACGAGTCCGACATATAACCAATCTATCTGTCTGCAAGATTAGGCTACTTTCAAAGGAGAGTAATATACCTTACCTAATAATAGATAGATAGTTTATTCTCATAAAACCATGCAAGTACAAAGGTTACAGAGAAGTTGAAATATAATATACATATAAAACAAATTATGCATTTAAAATGCTTAAAATTCAAAAATTTCGGATGAGATAACATATTAAAGAATATATATATAGATTTTGATAGTCAAGTGTAATAGTTAAAATTGTATAAAGAAATACTTCCTATAAGTATAGGTATGGTATATAAATTATGGTTGTTAAGAAGGAGTGAGCTTACTATTAATACATCTTATAAAATTGCAGAGATTTCTAAGTGTCTTTGGTTTTTTTGAATTAAACAGTTTGACTTCACAGTTCAGCTAGAAAGTAAGCTAACCAAACAAACTCATCATAGATACCAGGACTAAATTTTGTATGTACGCCAGACGCGCGTTTCGTCTACAAAAGACTCATCAGTGACGCTCGAATCCAAAAGAGTTTAAAAGTTTAAAATATAGTACGAAGTTGAAGAGCATTGAGGACCAAAGTTCCTAAAAGTTTTATCAAATACAGCTAAGGTAATCTATGCCTGAGATGGAAAAGCCTTAGTATTTCAAAAATTCACAGTTAATTTTTAAATATAACCATATCAATGATAATTCATGTCAGCACAAAAGTGCTGACTACTGGGCTGGTGGTACCCTCCGGGAAATAGGATATTACATTTGCCTACACACTCCAGGGAATCGGCTGTAATAGAACTTGTACTTTTTCTGGTGGTAGATCTCCCTGTCTTTCCCTTACATTACGAGACTTTTAATTAAAGTAGTCTGTAAGATTAAAATCACTTAATCTTTAACTGCTTTCAGTAGATATATATATTTGAATGTAATATGATTTTAATAATATATGTAATATTATGACTGTAGTAATGTATGTAATATATGGATATTTTACTTATAGGCATCAATTTAACAACGGAAAATGATGTGTACAAATCACTGAAATATTACGGAATGGATATTCAAACTTTGGAATCAATATCTTTCAAGGTCAAGGCCTGTGATGGAGTGTTTATTAGCTTAGTGGATTATAGTTTTGGTATACTATATAATAACGAAATAGTATACCGAGTGCTTTTTGGCAAAGCGCAGATCAAAATCATAGAAAATCAATATGAAATCACACTTGCCTATGAAACTTGGTCAGGAATTGATTGCAACTGTTACGTTTCTGTAGTTGTTTCCTGGGCTAATGCATATATCACCATCGAAGCGAGAAGTGGTACATGGATTAGATCGGACATATTCATCAGCAATGATATTAGTGTAAATGACATTAAGATAACGTCGAATACTACAGCGCACTGGCTAGTAGATGTACAGGAAAATGCAACCGTTGTGCCAGGTAAATTATATTCATGATTAGATATGTAAACTACGTCCAATTCATGTGAACTTTGTTAGATACTTGTATCATTTGCAATCATACCACTTCCCATTATTTTCATACAAAAGTAATTTCCTAATGCATTTTTAATTTTATTTTTTTTTGTGTATTTTTTTCTTTGATATAACGTTCTCTAAACAAAAATATCATTAAACAAATATCAAGATTAAGATTAACTGAGGAATGTGAGCCTAACGCATGCCTCAGAATTAAGAGAAAACAAAACTGATACAACTTTAGGTTTCACAAGAAAAATCATGTTCATATTCGTTTATGAACACGTCTAGTTTGTTCCTTTAAAGAAAGTCGAAATTTGTTTGTTATCTTATCTGCTTAAATTTTATAATGTGTTTTTTTTTTAGATATATACAATTCAATATATTACGCGCATATTTGATCTCATACTTAAACAATATGAATATACAGGCCATAATTCAGTCTTTTCTATGTACTAAGTGAGCTCTTGCAACTTGAAGGAATGTTATACAGTATAGTTTTCACTATAAACCTTTTTGTAGATTGCCCATATAATTTGACAGCAAGCATCAATGGCCAACTAACGGCACAAGAATTAGATCCGACAGCAAGCACCAATGGCAAACTAACGACACAAGAATTAGATCCGACAGAAAACACCAATGGCAAACTACCGGCACAAGAATTAGATCCGAGAGCAAGCACCAATGGTAAACAAACGGCACAAGAACTAGATCTGACAACAACATACAAAACAACACAATTTGTTGAAACAACTGCACTTTCACCAAACAAAACTCCATGTACATGTTTATGCAACAACTTCACTATTAGCGACGACGAACTGACCAGAAAAATTGCACTGTTGAGATCAGAGCTGTATATAGATACGAAACGAACGAACAAATATAGACGATCACTGATATCTGCAGCAGACGACAGGCCATCTTCAAAGTACATCGGCAACTTCGGTATTGTTGTTTTAGTGGTTATTTGCAGCTTGATAGTTTTGATGGACTTTCAACACTATGCTCGCGTTATATTTCAAAAACAGAAAAACTGATTCAAGTCTTGTTAAAAGCTGCGTTTAACTTGATGCCTTTATAGACTCATTTCTCTTTCATGAATGCAATGCTTGATATTCAAACGAGATGATGTAAACATTACCTTCGATGTATTTGTATTTTTGTATTCTTCCTTGTATGCATCGATTCAAAGTTATTTGTTTTATTACCATGTAAAGGACCATTGATGTTTTGTTATTTATGTATGCACAGTGGCGGATCCAAGGGGGTTCCGGAAGTTAGAATCCCCCTTTTTTTTACGATCAGTGCTTTTGAATGGAGACATACAGCTGGACCCCTTTCCCTTCCCATAATCCTTTGTTAGGAACCATTATGAAAAATGGCTGAATTCGTCCCGTATGCGAGTTTTCTTTTTTGTGTATTTCTTTTAAATTTATATAAGTTTGTGTAGTGTTACTGTGTGTTCTTGCATTTTGCTAGTATTGGAATAAACGGTAAATTGTTGCATCTTATGACTGATAATTAACCCTATTTCAGTCATTAGTTTTTCAAAGTTGCATTTTGTGTGCAAGAAAATACGACTGCTCGACATCTATGAAGCTACATGTCAAGTAATGACGTCACGCCATAACGACCATTATATGTTTGACTCAATGCAAAAACTGTGACTCTGTTTTCTTGACAGAAATACAGCAATGACGAGAGGCTGGCATCAATTAAAACAGGGACACAGGTGTCCGTCCGGTGTGGAAACACATGTGCCTCCGGCAGCAAGAGAGTTAAAGAATAGGTATGTCATTCATTGTCTTGTATCTATCATAATGACATAACAGTGCCTGATGAGAGAAAACACAGACTGACAGTTTTTTTTTAAAAAGGAGAGGAAATGGGCAGACAATTTTTTTTACCATGTATTTGGATAAATAATCTGTATCAACTTCACAAATAAAACACAATGGTCTTGAATAATAGATGACGTTGTTTATCATCTTAATGGCGTGTTATAATATCTTTTTACTTGTCCGTATGTATATTATTTTTACTGTTTAGTCTGTTTTTTGTAATATCCATTTGTAGTGACTTTATACTTATACATCCCGTAATTAGGTCTTTCCACACTATTTGTTTTCTTCTGATTATTTTTTCTTTCTTCCGCCTATTTATTTTCCTTTGCTGTATTATTGTTTTGCAAGATGTCGCTTATATATTTGGAATATGATATCATACAGTTTGTACGCTTTTGTAACTACTACAGCGTTACCGAATTCTTTTCCATGTAAGAGTTATCTCCCCAAACACTGTTTTTCTTGTTATTTTTAAAACTTCGCAACCGTATTAGAAACCGACAAATTTATTTTTCCAATTTGCTCGTTATATCCTCACGATGTTTCGTTTAATTTTGACCAAACCTGTATAGAGCTTCCATATGAGAGTTATTTCCCCTTTTGTATTTGATATAAGTGAAATGTATTTGTAACTGGAAAACCATAAGTGATAGAGGCATAAGGTCATTTTATTTGAGGTCCTTGGTCCATAAAAATTAAAACAAGGTCAAAGGTCAAGGTCATGTTCAAAATTTTGATTTTGGCTTGTTATCACTAACTTTCAAAAATCTTATAAGATATCAACAAAATAATTTTACACAATTGTTAGTTGCGACATGTCGTAACACGTAAATTTGAGTTGAAAGGGTACGGAGACATTTAATGGGAGTTTTCTGCCCTATTAAATTTAAAATTACACGTATTGTGATATAACTCATTTATCATATATAATTAAGACATAGGGTCTTTTGATTTGAGGTCCTTGTTTTATGACCTTGAAATTAGGATCAAGGTCAAATGTTGATTCGACGTTCTATATTTTAACCTTTGCTTTCAACTCATGTGTATACATAATAAAGTCATGGGACTTTTTGCACTAGGTTGCAAACCTTTTGACCGTGACAAAAACAAACGGAAGTGACATTTTCTAAACCGGAAGTAGCTATTTTTTTCACTAAATTGATGTTAAAGTATATAGAACCATATATCTTTGGAATCAGTGTCAAGTAAACTATCAAATAATACCGGAAGTGACATTTTTCAAACTTGAAGTAAAAACAAAATCTCCCTTTTTTATATTTTTTTGTATAGATACCATATATTTTTTAAATCAGCTTACAATAAGCTGTCATATTAAAAAAAAAGATCCTTACTGGTGGAAAGACCTTCAATTGTTCTTTGAAAAAGAACAATTGGTTTTTGATTGTGTTATTGTTTTATTTGTTTTATGGTCTATTTGCATTACTAAAGGTTCAAAAAATGAACAGACTATTTGGCTTACAAAAGGAAAAACTAAAACAGACAACAAGCCTTATAAAAGGTTCCAACATGGACAGAATATTTGCTTACAAATGTAAAGGATATGGACGGACAAGTTGCTTCATAAAAGGTTATAGACTTCGAAAGACAATTTGCCACACTAAAGGTTAGAATACGGTCAGACAATTTGTGTTTCTAAAGGTTAGAATATTGACAGACAATTTGCCTTACAAACGGTTAGAGCACCGATAGACAAGAAGCCTTACTTAAGGTTAGAATATGGACAGACAACAAGCCTAACTAAAGGTAGGAACGTCGATAGACAAGAAGCCTTACTAAAGGTTAGAATATGGACAGACAATAAGCCTTAATAAAGGTTAGAACATGGACAGACAATTTGCCTTACTAAAGGTTAGAATATGGACAGACAGTAAGCCTTATTAAAGGTTAGAATATGAACAGACAATTTGCCTTACAAAAAGTTAGAACATGGACAGACAATTAGCATTACTAAAGGTTAGAATATGGACAGACAATAAGCCTTACTAAAGGTTAGAACATTGACCGACAATAAGCCTTACTAAAGGTTAGAATATGGACAGACAATAAGCCTTACCAAAGGTTAGAATATGGACAGACCATAAGCCTTACTAAAGGCTAGAATTTGGACAGACAATAAGCCTTACTAAAGGCTAGAATATGGACAGACAATAAGCCTTACTTAAGGTTAGAATATGAACAGACAATTTGCCTCACAAAAGGTTAGAACATGGACAAACAATTAGCATTAATAAAAGTTAGAATATGGACAGACAATTTGCCTTACTAAAGGTTAGAACATGGACAGACATTTTGCCTTACTAAAGGTTAGAACATGGACAGACAATTAGCATTACTAAAGGTTAGAATATGGACAGACAATAAGCCTTACGAAAGGTTAGAATATGGACAGACAATAAGCCTTACGAAATGTTAGAATATGGAGAGACAATAAGCCTTACTAAATGTTAGAATATGGACAGACAATAAGCCTTACTAAATGTTAGAATATGGACAGACAATAAGCCTTACTAAATGTTAGAATATGGACAGACAATTAGCATTACTAAAAGTTAGAATATGGACAGACAATTTGCCTTACTAAAGGTTAGAACATGGACAGACATTTTGCCTTACTAAAGGTTAGAACATGGACAGACAATTAGCATTACTAAAGGTTAGAATATGGACAGACAATAAGCCTTACGAAAGGTTAGAATATGGACAGACAATAAGCCTTACTAAATGTTAGAATATGGACAGACAATAAGCCTTACTAAATGTTAGAATATGGACAGACAATAAGCCTTACTAAAGGTTAGAAAATGGACAGACAATAAGCCTTACTAAATGTTAGAATATGGACAGACAATTAGCATTACTAAATGTTAGAATATGGACAGACAATAAACCTTACTAAAGGTTAGAATATGGACAGACAATAAGCCTTACTACAGGTTAAAATATGAACAGACAATTTGCTTTAAAAAAGGTTAGAACATGGACAGACAATTAACATTACTAAATGTTAGAATATGTACAGACAGTTTGCCGTACAAAAGGTTAGAATATTGACAGATAATTTGCCTTATTGAAGGTTAAAACATGGACAGACAATTTGCCTTACAAACGGTTAGAACACCGATAGACAAGAAGCCTTACTTAAGGTTAGAATATGGACAGACAACAAGCCTAACTAAAGGTAGTAACGTCGATAGACAAGAAGCCTTACTAAAGGTTAGAATATGGACAGACAATTAGCATTACTAAAGGTTAGAATATGGACAGACAATTAGCATTACAAAAAGTTAGAATATGGACAGACAATTAGCATTACTAAAGGTTAGAATATGGACAGACAATAAGCCTTACTAAAGGTAAGAATATGGACAGACAATTAGCATTACTAAAGGTTAGAATATGGACAGACAATTAGCATTACTAAAGGTTAGAATATGGACAGACAATAAGCCTTACTACAGGTTAAAATATGAACAGACAATTTGCTTTACAAATGGTTAGAACATGGACAGACAATTAGCATTACTAAAGGTTAGAATATGGACAGACAATTAGCATTACTAAAGGTTAGAATATGGACAGACAATAACCCTTACTACAGGTTAGAATATGGACAGACAATTAGCATTACTAAAGGTTAGAACATGGACAGACAATAAGCCTTACTAATGGTAAGAATATGGACAGACAATTAGCATTACTAAAGGTTAGAATATGGACAGACAATTAGCATTACTAAAGGTTAGAATATGGATAGACAATAAGCCTTACTACAGGTTAAAATATGAACAGACAATTTGCTTTACAAAAGGTTAGAACATGGACAGACAAAAAGCCATACTACAGGTTAAAATATGAACAGACAATTTGCTTTACAAAAGGTTAGAACATGGACAGACAATTAGCATTACTAAAGGTTAGAATATGGACAGACAATTAACATTACAAAAGGTTAGAACATGGACAGACAAAAAGCCTTACTAAAGGTTAGAATATGGACAGACAATAAGCCTTGCTAAATGTTAGAATATGGACAGACAATTTGCCTTACAAAAAGTTAGAACATGGACAGACAATTAGCATTACTAAAGGTTAGAATATGGACAGACTATTAGCATTACTAAAGGTTAGAATATGGACAGACAATTAGCATTACTAAAGGTTAGAATATGGACAGACAATTAGCATTACAAAAGGTTAGAACATGGACACACAATAAGCCTTACAAAAGGTTAGAATATGGACAGACAATAAGCCTTACTAAATGTTAGAATATGGACAGACAATTTGCCTTACAAAAAGTTAGAACATGGACGGACAATTAGCATTACTAAAGGTTAGAATATGGACAGACAATTAGCATTACTAAAGGTTAGAATATGGACAGACAATAAGCCTTACTACAGGTTAAAATATGAACAGACAATTTGCTTTACAAAAGGTTCGAACATGGACAGACAATTAGCATTACTAAAGGTTAGAATATAGACAGACAATTAGCATTACAAAAGGTTAGAACATGGACAGACAAAAAGCCTTACTAAAGGTTAGAATATTGACAGACAATAAGCCTTACTTAAGGTTAGAATATGGACAGACAATAAGCCTTACTACAGGTAAAATATGAACAGACAATTTGCTTTACAAAAGGTTAGAACATGAACAGACAATTAGCATTACTAAAGGTTAGAATATGGACAGACAATTAGCATTACAAAAGGTTAGAACATGGACAGACAAAAAGCCTTACTAAAGGTTAGAATATGGACAGACAATAAGCCTTACTAAAGGTTAGAATATGGACAGACAATTAGCCTTACAAAAAGTTAGAACATGGACAGACAATTAGCATTACTAAAGGTTAGAATATGGACAGACAATTAGCATTACTAAAGGTTAGAATATGGACGGACAATAAGCCTTACTAAAGGTTAGAATATGAACAGACAATTTGCCTTACAAAAAGTTAGAACATGGACAGACAATTAGCATTACTAAAGGTTAGAACATGGACAGACAATTAGCATTACTTAAGGTTAGAATATGGACAGACAATTGGCATTACAAAAGGTAAGAACATGGCCAGACAAAAAGCCTTACTAAAGGTTAGAATATGGACAGACAATAAGCCTTACTAAAGGTTAGAACATGGACAGACAATTTGCCTTACTAAAGGTTAGAATATGGACAGACAATTTGCCTTACTAAAGGTTAGAATATGAACAGACAATTTGCCTCACAAAAGGTTACATGGACAAACAATTAGCATTACTAAAAGTTAGAATATGGACAGACAATTTGCCTTACTAAAGGTTAGAACATGGACAGACAATTTGCCTTTCAAAAGGTTAGGACATGGACAGACAATTTGCCTTACAAAAGGTTAGAACATGGACGGAATATTTGCCTTACAAAAGGTTAGGACATGGACAGACAATTTGCCTTACAAAAGGTTAGAATATGGACAGACAATTTGCCTTACAAAAGGTTAAGACATTGACAGACAATAAGCCTTACTAAAGGTTAGAATATGGACAGACAATTTGTCTTACAAAAGGGTAGGACAATTTGCTTACAAATGTAAAGCAATGGACAAACATGTTGCTTTATAAAAAGTTAGGACATGGACAGACTATTTGCAGTGCAAAACTAAAGAAAATGAAAAAAAAAGTTGCTTTAAAAAAGGTAAGAATATGGACAGACAATTTTCTAACCAATAAAACGGAAATGGACAGGCAAGATTCATCAGAAAAAAACACAAGTCACTTAATGGGTCTGTCAAATAATGCCTCGTTCTTTTTCTAAAACAAAACTGTTCATCGGAAGATACCAAGACCTTGTTGATAAATATTCGATATCAACTTTAAAATTGTACACGATGGTCTTGAAGTATAGATTCTGAATTCTGACATTTGTTTCTCAACTTAACGTGTTATTGATATAGTATTTTTTTATTTGTCTTTATGAATATTACTTTAACTGTTTAGTCTGTTTTTGACATTTTTACCTATATTATGTCTGTTTGTCTTGTTCACACATCGTTGTAAATATAAAGGAATTTGATGTGACGATGATATAGGTGAGAGGTTTAGCTATCTACAAACAAGGTTCATTTACCAAGTAAGTTTATGACATTTGCTGTCCATTTGTTTGATGTGTTTGAGCTTTAGATTTAGCCACTGAGATCTAAGTATTCAGATCATATTGACTTGCTTGGATCTACCGCAGATCACCGCTAACTCTGACATCTAAGTAGTCAGTTTATTCGAACCAACCTGCATGGATCTACCGCAGAATAGTTTATTCCCATTCAACTGCTAGAATCTAACGTAGGATAAATTTATTCACACTCAACTGCCTCAATCTAACGCGAGAAAATTATAAGTTTTACTCATATTCACATGTTCTTGGAATTAGTAATCAATAATTTCATCAGGATACTAAGAAGAATTAATAGAAATAATTCAAAACTAGTAAAACTATTCCTCTTTTCAGAAAATTTTATTTTTTTGGAAATGCAATTTCTTGGTCCTTATAAAAAGTTGAATAATCCATTTTGGAAAGAAGTATTTGATGCTTGGCAAGATCTACATAATGTACAAAATAACTGTCAAATTAAAACATGCCCTTTATGGAAAAATGATAGAATAAAGATTGGTAACAATCCAGTACTATATAAAGATTGGACAAAAAAGGGGGTTTGGCTGATCAATGACTTGTTACAGGAAGATGGAAATTTTATGACTTTTGATCACTTTAATAATGTATACAATATTAAAACTAATTTTCTCACATATCAAGGCCTAATTTCGTCAATAAAAAAGTATTTAAAAGAATATTAAAAATGTCCAAATGACTTAAAGAGAGAAAACGGTCCTGTTTTGCCCTCAGTGTTAAAGGTTTTTTTTTTCAATCCCAGAAAGGTTCAAAAGATATGTATAACATTTTGAATGGTAACAAGTCAAATCCTAAACAAAAATGTGAACAAAAATGGTCATTAATTCTCAATGCAAACTTCAATTGGAAAAATATTCATGTACTGCCCTTTCATATAACAAAAAATTCAAAACTGCAGTGGTTTCAATACAGAAAAATTTGTAAGGGTTCCGCGGAACCCAGTGTCTCGCCTACTTTTGCTGTAAATCGCAGGCTCAACAAAAATGAGGAAAAAATCAATAAAAATATTCTTCTTGATACTATCTTATGATTGTAAGAAGCTTCTGTCCAAGTTTGGTAAAAGTCTATGATAGTTTAATGAATATAATAAATGTTTTAAAAACTTTAACTGCAGACTGTATGTAATGTTACCCCGCAGAAAAACTAAGTCCATTTAAAAGTAAAATACGGAAAAAATGGATTTATTTTTTAACAAAATTTACCTCTTGATACTATCTAATGATCATAAACAAGCCTCTGTCCAAGTTTGGTACAAACCAAGCATAGTTTAAGAAAGTTATTAAAATTCTAAAAACTTTAACCACAGAGTGAATGTAATGTTACCCCGCAGAAAAACTAAGTCCATTTAAAAGTAAAATACGGAAAAAATGGATTTATTTTTTAACAAAATTTACCTCTTGATACTATCTTAAGATCATAACCAAGCCTCTGTCCAAGTTTGGTACAAACCAAGCATAGTTTAAGAAAGTTATTAAAATTCTAAAAACTTTAACCACAGAGTGAATGTTGTTTCCCCGCAGAAAAAACTAAGTCCATTTATGAGTAAAATACGGAAAAAATGACATTTTATTTTTACAAAATTTACTTCTGGATACTATCTTATGATCATAAACAAGCTTCTGTCCAAGTTTGGTAGAAATACAGTACAGTTTAAGAAAGTTATTAAAATTTCAAAAACTTTAACCACAGAGTGAATATTTGTGGACGCCGCCGACGACGACGCCGACGACGACGGAATGTAGGATCGCTTAGTCTCGCTTTTTCGACTAAAGTCGAAGGCTCGACAATAATACATAGAATCTTAGGCAGAAACGAACTCCTCCTTAAAATAAAAATTAAAGATACAAATATTAGTAGTTTTGGGTGCGGAGGGGTCGAAACAATAGAACATATATTCTGGACGTGCCCATATATATCAAAATTATGGGAAGACCTTAACTTCTGGATATTTGAGAAGACAGAAATAGAACTAACTTTAAATATTGATTTGGTTTTATTTGGTATTTTAACAAAAACAGATAAAAATGATATAAGAAACATAATACTTCTGTTAACAAAATTCTACATCTATAGAAGCAAATTAGCTATGGAACAAACCAATATAATAGCATTTAAAAATTATTTAACGGAAAACTTATTAATAGAAAAAAATATATTCTATAAAAAATAAATTACTCAGTAGGGCAGAAAACTGCTGGAACCCCTGGACTCCTTACTATCATAAAACAAAAAAACAAAAACCAAATAGACTCCACATATATTGTATATATTTCATATCCAAACAGCCTCTGTCTTAAAATCATTATCTGCAATGTATCAAACTAAAACAGCTGTGTCTATTAAATATATAATATGTCTTCGTTTTAGTGTATATAACTATTATGCATACAAATGTGTGTAACTTATTATGTTCATGTGCAAATAAGGAAAAAAGAAATTTAATATAGAAAGCAGTATATATATTTTTCAAAACCTGTGCATTTGTTATACAGATAATTATATTTGAAAATTTCAATAGTAAACTTCGTTCTGGTTTTTTTTTCAAATATTGAAAATTGAATGTATAATACTAACAAATACTAACAACTGTATAAATATGATATTTACTAATGTTAACGAGGCCGGGATAAGGTACCGGTACTTGATGTTTTTAAACTAACAAATGTACAGATTTCATTAAAATATGATAAATTTAAAAAAAAAAAAAAAGAAAAAAAGGAAGTTTTACTATACATATTTAAGGCCGAATAATCTATATACTACTTCCAAATAATGTCTATTCATCTTAAAAAGTATTATAACAATTCAATGACATCAAACTCAATATTTGATTTCATATCAATGCTTTGTTGAACCTTTAAGAAGAAAACTTAATGATACAGATATATATGTAAATCTGGAATAACTAATCAATGTGTGATGTTAATATCAATCCTTTGAACTTGTCTCTGACATGAAGATATCAAATCCCTTATCGGATAAGTAGAAACTTGCAATAAACCAAAAAGATTATTAAATGGAAAACTGGAAATATAGAATATATAAACGTGTACATGTAATGATAAAAGTCTGAACGATAAAAGTCCACTTGATTGAAATGTGTTTCTTCCCATGAAGGCTTTTCAAGCAATATATCCAAACAATTTAAGATTCTATGTACGTTCCGTAGTCTACAATAAGACGAGGATCTGCTTAATACATCGGAATCGTTCTGTACATGACTATCAAATTATGGTTCGGTATTTTTGTGATATTTATTTTTATTTTTTATTAAGTAGCAAACATATAGGACAAAACTTTGAACATGAATGGTAACGTTTTAATAAGCATTAGTGTTCAGCTAAAATTAGTCCTTTATCTTTAGAAAATACAAACCAATTGATCCTTAAATTTATAATAGGTCTGGCAAAGATTTAGGTTGTCTTTGTTCAAATCTGTTTCGCATATAGTCGCGTTTTCAAAACCTACCAACTGGTCCGGATGGAAAATATACGCAATAATAAAAATACGAGCAAGAACAACTATATTGACATACAGTTGACTCTTAATTTTAACCAAATATTCTTTGGAATTTTTTTTGGTGATTGTTTTGTTGTACATAACACATTTAAATAAAGACCTTCAATCGAACATGGAAAAACTCTTACTTTTTTCAGCTTCATGGAAGAGATTTTTCTTTGAATAGATTGTGATGATATGAATAATTAATAATAAATTCATAGTGTTATATGTTGAAAATGGAAGCGCTGAACTAAAAATATTGTATAGTATAAAAAATGCATGAAATGCATTCCTGGTCCATAGTTGTTCGCTTGAGAAAACACTATGTAAACGTGCACATATAGCAATAACTTTAAAAAAATAACATCTAGTAAAAAAAATTGTATTATTCAAAATCGGATATCGACCTGCTGGTAATCTGTGAGGTAAGTGTTGGTTTGTGTGAGAGTTTTTCATACTTTGCCAAACTCTATAATTTCAAACATTTAAAAAAACGTATTAATTGCTGACCCATTTTTTAAGCTTGAGTTTGTGAAAAAATATTAGATGAAAGGATAGCTTGTAAAATATGTTTCCGAAAGCAAAAACATGCAAACAACAATGAGCAAAACCCTCACCCATAAAACCTATACCTCAGCTATAAAAAGCCAAGAAATGACAAATGAAAAACAATTCAAACAAAATACGGCCTGATTTATGTACAAAATGTGTAAATACCTATATAACATGTATTTTATCAATGATTTGCCAGGTAAAACAATCCTAATTTAAAAAAAATAATCAATGAAAACATTTTCTTTAAAAAAAAATTTTTAGACCCCGACTAAATTTAAATCATTTTTTAAAGGAAAAATTAAATAAAACCAAATTTGGGACTTTTATATTAATATAAAAAAGAAAAGATGTGGTATGATTGCCAATGAGACAACTATCCACAAAAGACCAAAATGACACAGACATTAACAACTATAGGTCACCGTACGGCCTTCAATAATGAGCAAAGCCCATGACGCATAGTCAACGTAAGTATAATGGTCCTAGGATTAAAGTGTTGATAAATAAGATTATGAAAAGAAAAATAGCTTGCAATATACTACCTACTTCTTTCGCATAATCAAAGAAGGTCAAGAAGAATTTGAATATTAACGTTAATTGAGGGAGCGAAATTACTAAATTACAACAAAATTGTATCGTCTGCATACAAACCAATAGAATTTTAAGATAAAGCATTAACTCATTTCCTATATCGCAACTGAAAGATTCTATCCCTTTACTATCAATTTCTTCTAAATATGATTGAAAATCATTCAGATACAATTAAACTATAACAGGAGATAGATGTTCTCCTTGTCTAACTCCTAGTTCACATTTAAAAAAAACCTGAACATTCATCATTACGCTAATATATGATTTAATCCCTTCATACATATTTTGCATACTGAGTAAAAATCTACCATTTATATTATTTTGTAAAAGTTTACAAACTAACGAATGTTTATAAAGTCAAGCGCCTTCTCTTAATCTACAAATGCACAATAGAGTTTTTTCTTTTTAAAACGCCGTAGCTCAAATAAAGCCCACAAAGTAAAAATGTGATCATTTGTAGATGACCACTTCTAAAACAGTTTGGTTTTGATGTTATAACAAGTATTCATCAAGATAAACAATTAATGTTATACTTATCCTATGGTGACGAGGTGTGTCAGTGTAAGATCAACCCGATGGCCGGAGGATGAGCTTTCACTGACACACCAAGTCCGAATGGGATAACTATTTTAAATCCATGCTGTTCTAGATTATATAAAAAAAAATATTGACGCTTCATATCATCTAGTTTAGAACTCCATACCATCATTATAGTACTTTATATAATACTATATAGTGTACCCTTTATGAGCCCTGATCGATGTTTAAATATGTCCCCTATTAAAATGATCTAGTGTGCAATATTAAGAACAAACTTTCAGTCTATACAAAAACAAATGCCGACGTTAACAATATTTTTAGCTTTTGGCATTGTCTTCATTGCAAATTAACAAAGTTGATGATTTCTTATCAACGTGAACAGCATAAGGCTTGTCCAATCCTTCCTTGGCGGATGAAATAACCGTACTTGATGTACCTTTAGGGAAAATAGCTACAACTGTGTTTGTCGGATTGCATGCCACATATACCATTCCTTTTATATCCACGGAAAGACCAAATGGTTTATTGATGTCATTGTTTCTGATTGTCCAAAAATGTTGTCCTTCTCTTAATTATGTAACAGGATACTGTGTTTTCATTCACATTTGTACAGTATATTTCGTCCTTAAATAAAGCCACTCGAATAAGATAGTACCCTGGTATCTTAACCTTTATTTGAATACTTCCATCAATATCTGTAATGATTACTATGTCTTTATCTTGTAACCGAACAATCAATGTTTCGTCATCGCTGTGCAACCCATAACATGAACCTTCTACTGGAAATGACTTAAGAATGATACTATGTTCAATATCTACCACCAATATTGGATTCTTATCCAAAATCTCCAAACAAACAAATGTCAAATGGAATCCCATTGAACGTTATAACATCTCTAGTATGGACTCCATCAGCGTTGAAGTTCATTAGGCGCCGGTTTATTTGGTCAAGTAATAAAAACTGTCCATTGGAGAGTACTTGACAGCCAGTTATTTTAACACGACCATCCAAAGGTATAGGTACGGCTAAGTTTGTCTTTAAGACAGGTTTCAGCTGCTTTATACTCATAGGAGTGGATATTTGTACTTGTGCACCTATATAATCGTTTTCAAGATCTTCCATTGTTGAATAGTTATTTATACTGATTAGTGCTTCTGTGACATTTACAATTATTTACAGTCTATACTTCAATATCAAGAACCCAACATATTCTAAAAGACCACATTTCAAACATATATGCAAGATTCAAAGTTCGCATACTCGGCAACCAATGGATATGCCTGTTCGGAAAGCCGACTTCCTTGCTTTGGAACTTTGGAAGTTGTCAAGAGTTAAATATCCTCAATGTTCTCAGATCCAACAAATATAAAACTTGCTTTGTAGAGGCCATGAATACCCTTTGTCCTACTGAGGAGTTGTTTACTTTTGCTAAAATTAGAAGCAGAGGGTCTGTAATTGAAGATAAACTATTAAGCAATAGCTGCTCAGGTAATTATATATATAACGAGCTAGATTACATAAGTAGCTCACTAGAACATGCATATTTTTATGCACATGTCCTAAGTCAGGAGCATGTTGTTCAGTGGTTGTCGTTTGTTGGTGTGGTTCATAGGTGTTTCCCCATTTCTCGTTTTTAAATATAGATTAAACCGTTGGTTTTCCAGTTTGGATTATTTCACACTAGTCATTTTGGGTCCCTTTATAGCTTGCTGTTCGGTGTGAGCCAAGGCTCCGTGTTGAAGGTCGTATTTTGACCTATAATTGTTAACTTACACATTGTGACTTGGATGGAGAGTTTTCTCATTGGCACTCATACCACATCTTCTTATTTATATATATCAACTATCATTATGGACAAAGGCAACTCGTCCAATGACACTATGATCGAGAGCGGTCGAGATGACAAGTTCAGTTATAATGATCTTTGATAATATAAAATAACTATCAATGCTATTATTAATCGCTGTGTAATGTCAATTGAAAAGTCGAGATGCAGAACAATATTCCAGGTGATTGACCTCACTAGGATGTATGTTTGCTATATATAGATATAGGAAGATGTGGTGTGAGTGCCAATGAGACAACTCTCCATCCAAATAAAAATTAAAACATTAAACCATTATAGGTTAAAGTACGGCCTTCAACACGGAGCCTTGGCTCACACCGAACAACAAGCTATAAAGGGCCCCAAAATTACTAGTGTAAAACCATTCAAACGGGAAAACCAACGGTCTGATCTATATAAACAAAACGAGAAACGAGAAACACGTATATATTACATAAACAAACGACAACTACTGTACATCAGATTCCTGACTTAGGACAGGTGCAAACATTTGCAGCGGGATTAAACGTTTTAATGGGCCCAAACCTTCTCCCTTTTTCTGAAACAATAGCATAACATCACAACATATAAAAACATACGATAAAATATCAATTGGCAGACTTAACTCAATCAAAAAACGTATGATTACACAATGCTATATGTCTGGATGTTCTATAGCCTTCGTCATGAAGCTTAACATTTGCGTCGTCCTTGTTGATTTTCTTTTCTAATCTATCAGTAATGGTTTGCTGCATTTCTAACAGTGACACTTTGTTTTTTAATTCCATCATTTTCATTTGATGTCCTATTTTAATGTCTCTTATCTCAAGTTCATGCTTAAATTTCTCGAGCATGCCTTCAAGTATTTCCTCAATGTAGGATTACTTATTTGCATGTTGTTTTCTGCATATGCATTGTTCTTGTTCATTATTGGTCATTGTTGTATTCTTGATTTCCAGTTGTGATATGAGTAAATTGATGGTGTTTCTGTAATCTCTATTTACATCTTCTAGCATAGCTCTTCTTGCTTTACATTGTACAAGCTGTCCCTCAAGTTGTCTTTCTTGGCTATATACATCTTTTGTTTTATTAGCCTTTTTTGGTTTTTGTTTTATTGGTATCTTCAGGATGGTTTCTTCTTCAGAGACAATGGTTGCTGTTTCCCTGTACATGTCGCTCTATTTTTTTCTGCTGCCTGGTTGACTGTTATTTCATCCCTGTTGGTTATTTGGCTGTTTGGCATAGTTTGGTCCATTTGTGTACATGGAAAGCATATACAGTCATTATTCATGTCCTCTACATTTGTTACTCTATCTTTTTTACAGTGAGCATACATGGTTTGTTCACATCGGCAGCAAAAGTTTGTTCGGATGATGAGTCCATTCACAGACTTTGCACAAATGCTTCATAGTATCATCAGCAGGTTGTCCATACTATTATCCGTACCAGTATTAGTCATATTAAGCTCTATAAATTTATCCAGCGAGGCGTCCCCACTAGATTGTTGTGGTCCTGGCAGCTGGGCGTCCCCACTAGCAGGACTCTAGATTGTAGTATTTTTTCCAGTGAGGCGTCCCCACTAGAACTCTGATGTAATATTCCTCTTTCGTATGTTGTGATAGCCAGCAAGGCGTCCTTACTAGATTGTTGTGATCCTGCCAGCGAGGCGTCCCCGCTAGCAGGTTTCTGTCTAAGTTGAGATGTTTTAACCAGCGAGGCGTCCCCACTAGATTGTTGTGCACTAGGGCTCTGATGAAAGATTCCTTTCTTATATGTTCCAGTAGCCAGCAAGGCGTCCCCACTAGGTTTATCCAGCAAGGTGTCCTTACTAGATTGTTGTGATCCTACCAGCGAGGCGTCCGCACTAGCAGGTTTCCTTCTAAGTTGTGATGGTTTTACCAGCAAGGCGCCCCCACTAGATTGTTGAGATCCTGCTAGCCAGGCATCCCCACTAGATTGTTGGATCCTGTCAGCGAGGCGTCCCCACTAGTAGAATTATGTCTAAGTTGTGATGTTTAAACCAACGAGGCGTCCCCATTAGATTGATGTGCACTAAGGCTCTGGCTACTAGCTTTATCCAGCAAGGCGTCCTTACTAGATTGTTGAGATCCTGCCAGCGAGGCGTCCCCACTAGCAGGTTTCTTCCTAAGTTGTGATGTTTTTACCAGCAGCGAGGCGCCCCCACTAGATTGTTGGGATCCTGACAGCGAGGCATCCCCACTAGATTGTTGGATCCTGCCAGCGAGGCGTCCCCAGTAGCAGGTTTCTGTCTAAGTTGTAATGTTTTTTACCAGCGAGGCGTCCCCACTAGATTGAATAAATCCTGCCAGCGATGCGTCCCAACTAGCAGGTTTCTGTATAAGTTGTGATGTTCTTACCAGCGAGGCGTCCTCTCTAGCCTGCAGATCATTGTCCTGTGTATGAGCTACCAGCGAGGCTTCCCCGCTAGTTTGCATACTCTCTATATCTTTCCTTAATTTGTTGTTCAAGATGTTTATTTAGTTGTGAACAATTTCCTTTTCTATCCATACTAGCTGCTATATCCTGCAAGTGCGGTAGGAATTCCTGCCTACCTCGGCCATTAACTTCTATCCGGGATGTTGTGTTGAAAAGATTTATGCGATACTGCTGTTTATTGCTGTTTAAATTAATTAAAGAGTATGAGGTTCTGGTGCAAAGCCCATGTTTATCTGTTTGGTCTTTAGCCTGTATCTTGTAACCGTTATGGTTAGCAAAATATTCTGTCATGGCCAATTTATGGAGCTCATATGCTGCTAATGATAGTTCAAGTATGTAATTTTCATGTTTATACATAAGTAGAATATCAGCTTGTCTGCTGCATTGTTCAAGCTTTTTGTCCATGACCTTCCTTTTATTAAGACTAAGGCCGTGTTCACATTGACCTAAATTCGGTGTTGTGTTAGTGCATGTAGTGTAACTCACACGTAAACTAAACACAGTTGCGTTCCCATTGATAAGACTCAATGTTTACATGTAGTTTAAATCATGTTTTACCTACACACAGTCGATAGTCAATGTAGACCTTGTGTAGGTTAAGTGTACACAAAACTAGGCATTTAGGACATTAGTTTTATCGTGTATATATTTAAGGAGGAAACTATTGTATAGAAAAATTGATATTTTTGATAAATTTTACAGATTTGTCTTGATTAAAAATAATAACGTACTTTATTAACCCCTAATCAAGACTCAAAGCAGCATCATTGCCGAACCCATAAGGCAGCAACCAATTGATTTTCGGGGGGGGGGGGGGGTATTATAATTGAGTATAAAACATAAAGGCAAGGGGGTGGGGTGGTGAGCTATGGATTTTGTTTTGGAAACAAAAAATGTTTCCAGTTTGTGGCCCTGAAAAAAAATTGTTTGTTTCAACCTCAGCTGCCACTATATATAATGCTAAAATTGATTTCGACTTGTCACCAAAATTTGACCTGAAAAAAATTAATAGCTCACGCCCCTCCCCCTCCACAAAAAATGAAGTAAATAGTTGCTGCCTAATTCATTTGAAAAGGTCTTCCCGAATCGACTTGACGTACATAGAAATATTCGCCACTGGTCTTTACTCAAAAAACGATTCACGCATAAATGCATGACTAAAAAAAGTTTGAGGTAAATGATAAGTTTGTCTAGTAGTTCAGATCCGTTAAATAACACGTAAAATAAATTAAAAAAAACGTTACCCTATTCCTTTACCAAATACTCCTTGGAGAAGAAATACCATTTAAAACGAACAGAAAAGATAAAAATGTAGAGATCCCCAATATCTCAATCCTTTTTTTTCCCGGCTGTAAGCACGCTGTTGCAGCTAACGTTTTCTTATGCGTTATCGAGGCATCTCTAGTATATTCAAACTACTGCAAATTATAAAAATGGCTTTCATAAAGTAGCAACCACTTAACTTAATCAAGGGGGGAGGGTTATTTTTTTTTATCTGAGTCAGATTTTTTTTCGCGCGTACGTTTTTATTCCTTTTTTTCGATGCTGGTGATCAAATACTTTTTTTCCAATATTTAACACTATAATGTATGGGGAAACTCTTGATTCAAAATAAATTTTTTTATCATCTGTATGACCATTTTTTTTTTTTATCAAATTGGAGGTCGGAATATTTCCATTCCCATCCCCCACCCCCCCTTTTGAAGTCAAATGGTTGTTCCCTTAACGCTAGAAAAAAATTCCAAAAATTTTGAATTCAGTTCTACGTAATGAACATTTAAATGACATATAGTTTACAAGTGGGAACAAACCTTATGTACAGGTAGCTAAACAAGGTGTACAGATGTGAACAAATGTAATGTGAAACCAGTGTACACTACACTAAACTAATTGTAAACATGTTTAGTCTACACGGCGTTTGATGTGAACACGGCCTAACATTTTCATACTTTGATGGTGTAAATATTGATGGTTTGACTTTATTTCTTGCAGATGTTCGTGTAGCTAGTTCCATATTTATTTATATTTTTTTTTAACTTTTAATTGAGCTGAAATATATTATTGACTTTAATAATAACAGGTAACAGTATATATATTTAGCATCCTTTACTATAGATAATTGAGCTGATCTGTAACAATAACATCTCCATGCCTTATATATCATGTACTGTAGTACGACGCTTGATTAAAACTGACGAGTAAAGGTAACACACGGCCACCGGAAGCTTTATTTTAGTGAAGCTCAGGTGGTCGTGTGGTCTAGCGGGACGGCTACAGTGCAGGCGATTTGGTGTCACGATATCTCAGTAGCATTAGTTCGAATCCCGGCGAGGGAAGAACAAAAAATTTGCGAAAGCAAATTTACAGGTCTATAACATTGTTGGGTTGATGTTTAGACGAGTTGTATATTTTATTGTTACTAGGTGACAGGTTCAGCTTTATTTTGCCTTTTTTATTTTTTTTATTTATTTTTTTTTTCTCTTTTTTTTCTGAGCCAGAGCCTTGCGAGTATTTTTTGGGGGGTGAACACCGTCGTCTGCAAGTAGTGAAAGATTGGTATATGTGGTGGTTTTACTTTTAGGGTTATGGCCTTTTGACCCTCTCCAGAGATCTTGCATACATTTTGGAGACCTATTTTCACTACCGTTTAGACGAAGGATTTCAAAGTTGAGCTCATCTAGTTGATACTGAAGTTGGGTGTCTTCCTCTTGATAGTCCTGGTATTCAATATGACCTTTTTTGTACTTCCAATGTTGTATTTATATTAAAGGCACCTCCAGAAAAACAATATCCGATCGATAAACTATATTACTCTGAGGAACCCAAAGAATGTAACATACGTCTACTGTAGATGAAAAATACCATCGTATAATTCTAGAAGTAATAGCTTCTTTCAGCTCTTTAAATTTAAGGATAATGTACCGGATGTTCCTGTTGCTATCAGAGTCTAGGAATATACGTCTTGTGCTCTTGTCTAAATTTGTTATGTCACGGCAAGTTCCCAGCCAGATGTAAAAAGTGTAGGTCTCATTAGCATGAAATGTTGTGGTCAGATTTTTCTCAACCCAATCTATGCACTTCTGGACAGTCCATCCACTTTTCACTATAAATTTAATGTTTAGGCAATGCTCTGTAGTAATTTCCCTTTCTATGTACTTCCCTTTCCTGTCAGCAAGTATGACAGCTTTTCTATTGGCTTTTTTCTATTCATTTCTTTAGGATTGATATAGAATGTTCTGCAGGTGTGTGACAAATGCTTGCAAACAATATGTGTCTGTGCTCTGTGACTTGTGTACGTCTGTCTTTACCAATCACGTGATTTACCAAAACTATCTAAACAGAAAAGGTATTCATATTAAATTGCATTAAATGGTATTGTATTTCATACATACCCGTATGTAAAAATGACGTGGCGACAATCGGTTATATCTTTGTGATTTTATGAAACGAAAGTGGAAATTCTTCTTAACCAAAAGGACAACTTTTTTTTCAAATTTTAAAGGTAATTTAATTTATTTCTGTTTTATATATATATTTATGTATTCCTTATTCAGACAGAGTACCGTTTAATCGATATTTATGTGTTTCATTAATAATATATGATCTTTGTGAGAAGAATATAATATTGAAGGTTCGTGAACATGGGCGTATTGATCAGGGATGCACCTTATGGCCGAAAATTGTGTTTTAGTTCATTTTCTGTTTGTTTACTGCCGGGTTCCCTGGTATTTATAATGTGCCCGTCTGGGCCCATTCCCTTTTCGAAAGTCCTTGATCCGCCGACAGTGAAAGGTATTATACGCTACACGTATATGCCCCCTTTGAGGACCTCATTCGGAAATTATTAAACATATACTGCAGTGAATATGGTATTTGTAACAAGTAAGCATTCTCTTTTTGATTAACTTTTGGGCGTATCAGGGGGGAAACTTATTGTCGAAAAATGTGTTTTTATTGCATTTTTCAGATTAATGACAGCTTTTTTTTCATGTACTCCTCTGGCCTCTCCCTTTTCGAAAATCCTATATCCGTCACTGGTGAAAGGTATCGTTTGTTAAACGTTTCCCCCCTGTCCTACATGTATATAATATGGGAACCTAATACGGAAATAATATAAAAAATATTGAATTGCATTATACTATATGGTATTTGTAACAACTAATACTCTTTTGGTCAACTTTCGTTTAATAGTGTAACATTGCTACATGTATCTGGTTGTCAGTGTCTACATGGTCTACGTCCTTGTCCCCATATCTCTCTCCTTGGTGTACAACAAAATACATTTTATTATCGACGACAACTGTCAAGACTAATTTGCCAGTAAAACAACTGATCAAGTAATTATTTTTTCAAAATTATTTAACTCAACTCATTGTAAACAAAAGAAAAAACGGAACTTCATAATACAAGCTGATTTGTTAGATGTACTTATTTATTTGCTTAAAAATATAACCGGTTTATAAACTAGTCCAACAGGTTTTGAATTCGTCTTTGGTTACCGTCCCGTTAAATGTTTGTTTGGACAGAAATAGCTTTACGTACTCTTTCAATAGGTAGCTAACAAAGATAAATATTTTTAAAGGTCCATCTTACAAAGAAGTACACATAACTTCCTTATTCATTTTACATGCACAAGTCTCAATGATTATATTATTTAATTGATTCAGTGACTCACGTGGCATAGACATAAATTATAAAAAGTTACCTACTACTGAAATACCACTCTTCAGTGCTGATTCTCTAAACATCTTTACTAAGCATACTATGTTGTTTCTACTTTGATCATTTTTATTAAACAAACATTTTTTGCATAACAAAACACCTGCATTAGTTACACAACAAGTAAAACTGATCAAAACTTTCGGCACAAATCATTCGTCTCTTTCTGAGAGTAAGAAATGAAATAAAAGTTTCCAATCAGTTGTAAGATTGAGATTTATTATTGTAATACTCCTCGCCATTTCCTTAATTCTTGTTGATGGTAAGTTTATTTCTTGACACATCTAAGGGTTTAAAAAGAGTGGTGAAAAATACCAAAGGGACATTAACACTGTTTAATAAAAATGATTAAAGTAAGGTAAACAACATAGAAACAACATAGTATGCTTAGTAAAGATGTTTAGAAAATCAGCACTCAGAGTGTTATATGTCATTAATCTTATCATATGTATTTGGGGACAGGACATTTGTTTTTACCTCCCCCCCCCTTTTTTTCCCAAATTCGTTGTTTCTTGTTTTCTTTTAATTTCGATTATTTTCGAAAGCTTCTGTCTTTTACTTACATTAATATACTATCAATTGCTAGTTTACTATCCACAGCAGTTACTCATAAAACGTAGTAGTAGAGACTATCCCGGTTTATCTGCAATCATTAATATTCCAAAAAATATCCTGCATCTTCAACAAATTTCCAAATTTCTGGATTATCTAAGTTTATTGAAAGATAGTAATATTATCCGTGATCAAACAGAGAAAAATCCTATTTTAAGTCAGACAAACTAGGATTAATAATAAAAATGGTTATGACGTGCAGGTCTATGACATCTTTATATTATATTGTTGTCTGCCTTCACATGTATTACAATTGCAGGTTGCGGTGCATGGAGTGAAACGAAATACTCCATTTGTTTAGATTTTTTTCTGTACTCAATATGTTCAGCTTGATTAAATTTTTTTGTAAAAAAAGATGCACTTTTTAAGAAGATCATATCAGGAAAGCGGAAGATATCTTTTTTACCGGCTGCAGTGCAGACCAGTAAAAACAGCAAACAGTAGTTTTTATAACTTTGTAGTCTTCGTGGTTAGTGGCACTTTTTCCCCGCAATTAAATCACAGTATCGAAGAGGTCACATGTTTGCCAATTGTTTGTTGCTGTTGTGAAGTGGACATTTTTTAATCAGTGGACGCCATTTAAAAAGTTAATAGCACATATCTATTTGAACTTATCTAAATATTTGAATACGTTTTGTTACATCACGTTCAGATGTAGCTCTATGAACAAACGTTGTAAAAGGAGCACAAAAAATTGTGGCGGATCCAGAGGGTGGGTTCCGGGGGTTGGAACCCCTTTTTTTGGACGATCAATGCATTTGAATGGGGACATATGGTTGGACCCCCCCCCCCCCTTAATCCTGGATTGGGAACCCCCCTTTTTAAAATGGCTGGATCCGCCCCTGCTTACAGATAACTGAGAATAGAGAATAACAGGCAAATTTATAAAGGATAGAGAAAAATGGTATAAAAAATTACAGAATACAGAAATGAAGGACCCCCCCCCCCCCCCCACAATCAAGACCCTCTTACAAGACTTAGCGGCGGACCTAGACTGTAGTCGGGATTTTTTTTACCGCGGAAATTAAGAGCCGACATTTTTTTTAACGATTTTATGTAAACAAATCATCTGAATCGTGAGAAACACGAAAGGTTAGAAACGCCCTCTGTGTTGCCCTGCATCCGTCATTGTGACTGCAACCTTTTATCTTGAAAATTCCGGAAACAAGTCCCGAAACGAGTTGAATATTATGTGCATTAGTTTCCCGCCCTTTCAAAATATGTTTCCTGTAACGATTGTAAAAGAAATTATGGCAAAAACAGATGGTTTCGGTCAAACACACTGAAAAATATATCCAATATGTTGTGACTACACAAACAAAGTAAGACGTGTATTTTGAAAATATGATTTACCAGTATATAATCCGAGATACTCAGATAGGCACAACATGTGCGAGAAGTTTTCACAAAGATAAGATAAAGATAACTTTATTAGCACTAACGCATTTAAAACAATAAATGGTTATGCAGGGGCGGATCCAGCCATTTAAAAAAAGGGGCGGGGTTCCCAACCCAGGCTAAAAAGGGGGGGGGTGTTCCAACTATATGTCCCCATTCAAATGCATTGATCGGCCAAAAAAAAAGGGGGGGTTCCAACCCCCTGGATCCCCCCTCTGGATCCGCCACTGTTATGACAACAAATTACAGACATTATACAATTATTGACTTTTGATGAGGTTGATACAATGATTTATCAACCCCAGAGATGTGATATTCACCAAGGCCAACGGCCGAGGTGAATATCACATCTAGGGATGATAAATCATTGTATCAACTGATATCAAAAGTCAACAATTGCTTTATTATATGACTCTTTAGTTCTCAGTGTCATTTTCATATTTTTAGATTGTGAAATATATCCTTGGTAAGATGGTATTTTGCCTAGACTGTTTTTATTTTATGCTTGGGTTTGATTTTTAGGCATATTTAATTCTGCATAATAAAAACTAGAAGAAAATTGTATCATTTCAATGTTTAAAGTACAAAACATGAACAATATTGAATACAACAGAATAAAAAAACTAGATACATGTACATGTATATAGTAAATTTTCACATAGAACTTCACTTTAAATTGAAATTGATTGTTACATTTGAACAATTGTTCAACACTGGCACCGGAAATCGTTGGTCCATGTAATTGACAGTTCGATTGCAGATACTTTCATTGTCAATATTAACGCTCTGTAGGTTTTGAACACAAGATGAGTTAATGTTTTCTTTGTTGTAATGGTCTGTAGTCATGGTAGTGGAAATATTGTTGTTCTCATCTACTTTTGAAGCAATATCAATATCCAGGTCATTCAACAAATCTTGAAATTGTGAATTTGATAATGGTTTTAGTTCAAAGTCACCAAAATCTTCCCTAACACAGAGCTTTTTAGATGGTGGCTTACGCAAAGTGTCAGATATAGTGTCAGACATATTTTTCTTTATTTCATCACCTGTGTAGCCGGTATAGGTTTTAAGACTGGCTTCACTTTTGTGTCCTGTTACAGTCATTATATGCCGACTTGCGAATTTCCCAATATTATCCAATACATGGACAGAAGTGGCTCTTAATGAATGGTTTGTATAACGCACTGATAATCCAGCTTTTCCAGAAATTGTTGGCATTAAATTACCAATAGTATTATGCCCCAGTGGTATACTATCATACCATTTAACGGAGTTCAGTTTTGTGCTAGGATGTTGAAAAAGGCGATCACATTTATTTCCTCGCAAATGACTAGTATATAATCTGAAGGATCTCACTGGGCATAAGTCATCTGCAATGAAAAAAAGAATTTTATAAAAATAGATTTACTTTTTGCAAGAAGTAAGGCATATCAACCACAAGTATCTGAAAAATGCATACATAGTAATTGGTACATACTACGGCTATATATTATTAATTTGTGTGTATTTGTACAGCTCAATGCTATGTAATAATGGATTATTGTTTGGTACATTATGTAGCTGTCACAGGAAATTTACCCCACTGCATTTAAAATTTTTAATGTAGAATAAATAAAATAAATACTATATATACTAACCATCACTTGCATACATTCTGCCATCAGCAGTGTTTTCATCCTGTTGATGATTTTTTGTCAATTCATCTGATGACATATATATGTACACTCTTCCATCAGCATCTGTTGTGGCTGCGAAATCTGTTATTTTAAGTTCATGAATGTTTTCACGACCTCTTCTACCAAAATACAACATAAGGTCAACAAAGACTTTTTCCTGGAGTTGAACATTGTTATTTACATCAAAATATTCATACAGTTTCTTTAAATCTGACAGTTCAATCGGGGGGTAATGATTAATACCTCCTTTACCCTGACGTTTAAGGTCTTTTGTGGTTGCTAAAAACACCTTGTTGGAGTCCTTGAAATCAGTGTCATGGACAATGTCCTTACCACTATCGAAATTGGATAAGTGTCTGTTGATACCATATCTTAATGAAAACAAACTAGATTTCTTGTATAGTTCACCTTTCTCCGTGCGAGCCTCAGGATAAAATCTAAACAAAATACTGTCCAATTCATTGTTTGGCAAATTCTCGAAATCTTCAGGTAGATTTTTCTCTCTTAAATAAGATTTAAATGTCCTCACGCTAGAATCTGTTGATCGGCGAGTATTTTTAGAATCCTTTTCTATCAAAATCTTCTTAATTTCCTCATTATTTAACGATGGAAAGCGTTTTTCAGTAGCTACTTCTGCTGCTCCAGCCATACTTTGTTGCCGGAAACATGTAACTGTCGTCTGTTAGATCGAAACGATTTTATGTCGAGAGCGCTGATTGGTTGATATTTATTCGGTCGTCCAATTAAAAACCATTTTATTTATACATCCCTTAAATAGCTAACAAGAATTCCCCGTTTCTATATTTAGGTACACGGACGCTGTTCCAATTCTTATATTAACCTCTCGTGATTTTTGTCGCGGTGAATATAATGTTTTATCAAAGAGGATTTCCTATGCTTTTAGCCAATGAGAAAACAGAAAATTTATAGTCATATAATAAACTACAATAACATGTACAATGAATGAAGGAGTGACAGTGGATAATTATGAGAAAAATATATATCATCATGTAATGTGTTTTCGTATTAATAACAATTTTTACTGCTTACGGTTTTCACTGTTGAGTTTTTATTCAGGTGTTTACTCAAATTTAAAAAGCATGTCCTGTAGATTGATTTCAGGTATCTAGTTTTTTTGTCAAGGCTTACTACGATTTTTGACCGTTTCCGAATATTTTGCGATTTTTGTATGTCAAAAAAACGGCGTCATATGTTTTCGTATGAATTAAAAATTGGATCAGTACACGGACAGGAAATGACTATAAAATCCGGAAATTAATATTTTCCAAAGTCGTGGTTCTGGTGATCGCGTGAATCATAAAAAAAGTTAATTAATACTTTTCAGTACTAAAAATTACTAGCAAATAGATTTAGGTTGGTGTTTCATGTGCTGAAATTGTTAGATTTTGATTAGTTTCAGATTGGCACCTGGTTTGTACAAAATACATTATTTTTTCTAAAATACAATGCCGTTTTCAAAATTTAGGATTAAATATAAAAAAGTTAAGACTGTTATCATCTTCATGTGTCAAGGATGTATAAAAAGAATTGTCAATAAAATATTGAATAATTAGATTTTGAACAACCATTTTATATAAGAACCCTGTTAATTTTAAATCGCTGGTTTGTAATTAAAACGGCAAAAAAAACACATGATAGTCGTATGTCTTGAAGATCAGATGCCTGACAGGCAAAAAACATATCTGGACTTTATTTTAACCCTTCAGAATTTTTTTCCACAACTATTCTAGTGATGCATATTTTTGACGTTAAATAAAAATGGCTAAATATGTCAGTTTTATTAAATTTGTTCTAACGTCTTTAAAAAGCGCTGTTGAGTATGTTTTAAATTTGTCAAACTGTAGTGGTGTTATTGTTCTAAATATAGAAACCGAAAAACACGCAACAATATATGCGTATGCAGTTAAAAACCGACAAAATGGGGTTGATACGAAAACATATAACATACGAAAACATATGACACAACGATAAAAATAAAAGAGAAGCATATATATATATTCATTATTACAGAAATCAAGTACCTTTTAATAATGAGTTTCTTACCAACAAGCATTCATTTAAATAGTTCACAACAATTTTTAATATTATTTGGGAATTACTATTTAGAATTGATATAAGCAAGTTATATGATAAAGAAGGTAATTTGTTGTGCAATAGACATGATAGAACATTATTTAATTTTGTAATGAGGTTATCTCGCATATTTATAGGATGAACATATGTTTGTTTGCCCTAACCCTACCTACATGACCTACCCAGAAAATAACTTCCTACTCAAAATCTTTTATTGTCCTGATGTGAAAAAGTTTGTGTTTTTTTTCAATCAGAAAGGCATGAAGACTAAAAAACATCTGACACTTCAATTTCTCTTTGCCGAAAAAAAAAAAGAAAATGCCTACCTACCTACCCACTGTCTCTTCCTATAGGTAGGGTTTGGGCAAACCAAAATATTTTTAAGTGTGGCCTTAACAGATTTATATAAGTCATCGCATGAACCTGAAAACCAGTGTTTTCTTTTTGGTTTATTTGTTTGTTTTTTAAGGCACCCTTTAATAAATTTGGCCGATGCCAAAGCTGTTTCTTGAAGAGTTGTGTTTGAGTCGTTAACACTAACAGCCTCATTACAATTTGAGTATTTCCTACTGAGAAATTTTAGAATTTTGGTTCTAGAATTCTTTTCCTGTATAACATGTAAAGCATGATAAGTGTAGAATAACGATTAATCGCTTCTAAAAATTTACCTGGGAGTGGTTTTAAAGATGCTTGTTGGGTTTTAGTATTGTCATAAAAAGAAGTTAACAAGGTACAGCTTATTGGTGTCATACAACCAATAAAAAGTCCCTATCTGTTCAACAAAATTTTAAAATTTTCACAGCTTTCTAAATATTTTACCTTAAGTTTAACTTCATAGAAACCAGGTATATCCTGAGTCGTACATGTATCAGCTTTCTACATGCCAATTTTCAACAGGTGTTTAAAATCATATAAAAAAGAAAAGATCTTCCAAATAGAGGTACATATGTACCACTAAAAATAACCCCTGGTTTTCTGGAAATCTTAAATTAGTATATATATACTATGGAGTGCATTAATCCTCAATTTTGAATGCAAACTCATAAACAAGTAAATTTTAGCTCAAAATGGTCTTAATATATTTCTCTTTCACCAAAAGTTTCATTTCTGCCAATTTGTTGGTTAGTTTAAGTGAACAATGACATCAAATGCACTATCATCATGATCATTTGTCCGAGTCGGGCCTACTTTCACATACGTTCTAAATTTGAGAGAGTAATTGGTGGTATTACACCTAAAGAGACAAAAAGTTGATTAGAAATCTTTAATTTTGCTTTATTCTTAATCCTTAGTCAATTTGTAGTTAAAAACAGCCTATCTGAGCATTATGCGACTTATATTAAAAATTTCACAGCTCAATTTAAACTGACTGTAATGTATGACTTTGATAGAAAATACTTGAAAATTTCATTTTGGGCTACAGGAACATAAACTTTCAATATCAAGATCAGTTTTTGCTGATTTTTCTTTGTTTGTTCTTCTTCCTTAAAGACTTTCCACAATTTTTGCAATGAATTTAGTAAAAAAACCAAGGTATCGAAGTGTCAAGGATTTTCTTTGTTTGTTCTTCTTCCTTAAAGACTTTCCACAATTTTTGCAATGAATTTAGTAAAAAAACCAAGGTATCGAAGTGTCAAGGAATATTGACCCCCCTTTTTTTCATCTAGACTGGTGTCAGTAAAGTACTACAAATTGATCTAAAGTGCAATCATGGTCATTTAACTGTGTTTATTTACATCAGTTAATAAAATTTAAGATATAAAAATTTCATTTGGAATAATAAATGGTACTTTTGTGAGTTTCTGCAGTGTTTTCATTAGGCTATGCTATCTGCCAAGTACATAGTATGATGCAATGATATAGGGGTAAAAATCAAATATTTTTTTTAAATCTGCATGACAAAATTTGTTTGGGGGGAGTAAACAACCTATGTATCAATGTTTAACACCACAGAATAACTTTCTGTGCATTTATAACATTATTTAGGACATTTTTTGTCGAGCCTTCGACTTTAGTCAAAAAAGCGAGACTAAGCGATCCTTCATTCCGTCGGCGGCGTCGGCGGCGTCAACAAATATTCACTCTGTGGTTAAAGTTTTTGAAATTTTAATAACTTTCTTAAACTATACTGAATTTCTACCAAACTTTGACAGAAGCTTGTTTATGATCATCATGATCATAAGATAGTATCCAGAAGTAAATTTTGTAAAAATAAAATTCCATTTTTTCCATATTTTACTATAATGGACTTTGTTTTTTCTGCCAGGAAACAAAACATTCACTCTGTGGTTAAAGTTTTTAGAATTTTAATAAGTTTCTCCAACTATCCTGTGTTTGTACCAAACTTGGACAGAAGCTTGTTTATGATCATAAGATAGTATCCAGAAGTAAATTTTGTAAATAAATTAATCTATTTTTTCCATATTTTACTTTTAAATGGACTTAGTTTTTCTGTGGGGAACCATTACATTCACTCTGTGGTTAAAGTTTTTAAAATTTTAATTACTTTCTTAAACTATTCTGGGTTTGTACCAAACTTGGACAGAAGCTTATTTATGATCATAAGATTGTTTCCAGAAGTAAAGTTTGTAAAAAGATCACTCCGTTTTTTCTGTAATTTACTTTTAAATGGACTTAGATTTTCTTACAATCATAAAATAGTAACAAGAGGAATATTTTTATTGATTTTTTTCCTCATTATTTTTGAGCCTGCGATTTACGACAAAAATAGGCGAGACACTGGGTTCCGCGGAACCCTTACAAATTTTTATATATATAAAAGCATATTGTCAGGATGGGAAAAGCTAAAAATAGCACAAACTCAAGTTTTAGGCTCTAAATTTGCAATATGTGACATTTTGCCCCCTAAAAGATTGAAATGTGGCTACTATTATCTCAAATGATCAGTTAAGACAAAAAAAAAACAATTGTTTTCTGATTTTTAGGTTTCACCGCATTTTGCTTAAAGGTGTCATACCACCAATTAAAAGTCCCTATCTGTTCAACCAAATTTTACAATTTTCACAGCTTTCTTATTTCTAAATATTTTACCTTAAGTTTTAACTTCATAGAAACCAGGTGTATCCTGAATCGTACATGTATCAGCTTTCTACATCCCAATTTTCAACAGATGTTTAAAATCATATAAAAAAGAAAAGATCTTCCGAATAGAGGTACCACTAAAAATAACCCCTGGTTTTCTGGAAATCTTAAATTAGTATACTATGGAGTGCATTAATCCTCAATTTTGAATGCAAACTCATAAACAAGTAAATTTTAGCTCAAAATGGTCTTAATATATTTCTCTTTCACCAAAAGTTTCATTTCTGCCAATTTGTTGGTTAGTTTAAGTAAACAATGACATCAAATGCACTATTTTTTGTCCGAGTAGGCCTGCTTTCACATACGTTCTAAATTTGAGGGTGTAATTGGTGGTATGACACCTATTGCACAATGATCTGATAATGTTGTAAAGTCATGCACAGTAAAACTACTTATGGCATAAACATGTAAAAAATTTGCAGATGCAACTGCATAATCAACAACGCTAGAACCATTATATTTTATACAAGTATATTTACCAAGTAGATCACCAATAGTTCTACCATTCAAAATTCGTAGCCCGGCTTCTTTGCAGAGCTCAATTAATAATTTGCCACTCTTATTTGGCCTTTTATGATCAAGATTATTTCTTGATGTACCTATATAATATAAAATTGAGAATGGAAACATGCATAGTTATCATCCTCAGCATGAGGAGACATAGATTCATCTGAATTTACAAAGTCTGGTGATGTGCTAGTATAGGCATTAAAATCTCCTTGAATCAATACTTCACAATACTGACTATATGTTTCTCGTTTTGTTTATATAGATTAGACCGTTGGTTTTCCCGTTTGAATGGTTTTACACTAGTAATTTTGGGGCCCTTTATAGCTTGTTGTTCGGTGTGAGCCTAGGCTCTGTGTTGAAGGCCGTACTTTAACCTATAATGGTTTAATTTTTAAATTGTTATTTGGATGGAGAGTTGTCTCATTGGCACTTACACCACATCTTCCTATATATCTATATAGTGTTCTTTATTACAGAGTAATTTTGAATAAATTTCTTCAATATCTTTTGGTTGCCCAGAAGAATTTTCTGGCGAAAGATATATATATATCTCTTGGAAGATTAAAAAACTTATGGTTTAGCTTTACCCACTGGATATCATTATGTTCATTAGCTTAGACAACCTTTGGTCAAAGAAAGTTTGGCATATATTGCAATTCCACCAGAATTACGCCTGGCTTTTTCATATATACCTGTCAACCTGTGATGATGAAATATGACCTGCATTGAAGAATGAAATCTCAGGTCACAACGCGAACGAACTTTTTGAAGCTGAATTTCAGTATTTAGGGGACATTTTTCTTATAATTTAAATCAAGTTAAGTAATTTAAAATTTTATTAAGTATTATTCTATTGCAGTTTAAAAAGCTTTTGATTCACTTGTGTCCTTTTGACATATATGCAGCCTCACTTATCAACACTAAGAAACATTAAATGAAGAATTAGTAGGAAACTGGCTACAAAGCCTTTAAACATCATATCAATCCTATTTGTAATTAGAGGATAGTAAAATAAAGTTAAACAGTTAAAGGGAGTATAGATGAAAAAAAATATTTTCAACTTTTTTTTATAATTGTATAAACATGATAAAGGTATGAAAATAAGGAAAAGTTAAATTTCAATATGTACTTGAATTCTATTCGTTATAGATTTAATCTTGTTAACCAAAAAAAACGTAAATATTAGGAACAATTTTGAATAGTGACAAACAAGGGGAAATAAATCAAGTTGAAAAATGTTTGTAAACAACAGTAAAATTTTTGTACGACCTAAAGCTAAGGTAGTTGGTGTTAATTAACAGTGTGTTAGGCACCAAAGCTGTCAAGTGAAGCCATGCATGTGTCACTTAATTTGACAGTTTACACAGCCAGCTGAACTTCCTGTTCAGGGAAGAATTACAAATTTGCTGGTATTTCAAAGGAAAATCACTTATTAAATCAATCTCAGGGCTAAGAAATCCAGGTGAAAACAGGTCATTTTCGGAATTCCCAGGTTATTCAATGACCCGGCGGGTGTCCCGGTTGATCCCTCAGAATCGTGAAAATCTCGGGTCACAACCGCAAAATACGGGTCAGTTGACAAATGGTTGACAGGCATGCTTTTTAGCTCACTGGGGCCGAAGGGCCCAGTGAGCTTTTCACATCACCTAAACGATGTGCACGATGTTCCTACAACTTAACGTTACACTGAAAATGCGACGTCAAAGAGGATTTTTCGAAATTTTAACGTCGAATTTGTAAGTTTCATTCGGGTTGTTTTGTGTTGTTGGTTATTTATATCCCTGTAATACGCAGCCTTTTCTGGTCCAGATGCAAAAACTAGAAAAAATATAGTTCATGTAACGAGATATTTTTTTTTATCATTTTATCTTTTATTAAATGAATCGCTTAAACAAATGAAGTTTATTTTCTTTTGGCAGAAAGCACCATTCCCTTTTCCGACTACCATCAATATCTTTTGTTTTAAATTTCAACACAGGATTTGTTTTAATTATCTGGAACATTTAATTGAAAAAAATTGAGCACAAACTTGTTACGTCGGAAATAAGCTTTTTCGGATTTTTGACGTTTTCCGACGTTGGGACAAAATGGCTACCATTTTGTAAATGTTCGTATCATTTTATCACTTTTAGACTCAAATATGTAGTAAATAAAAAAAAGATTCTTGTGATTTTGTTCTCTTCGTGTATCTAACTTTTGTTTTAATAAATTATAAACAACTTATTGAAATATCAGGTAAAAAAAAACACATTTAGAGCTTTGACAAATGAAATATCAAGTGGGACAAAACGGCAACCAGTGGAAAAACGACTGCGTAGAGAAGATTTTTTAAAATCTACAATTTTTGAACTCACGAACAAGGAGGCAAATATTTGTTCTATCGGTAGATGTTATTATTATCTTACCTTTTTTAGACATTTTCTTCTATATATACTCATAGAATTCACTTTTTGTCGTTAAGTCAACGAAAAACGTCGTTGGACATATTTCTTGTTTCAGCTTAATCTGCTGTCACTGAGTCAAAAAAAAATTGACAAAAAAACGGCTTTAACATCACAAAGAACCAACACACGTTGTTGTTCCCGCCAAGTTTCGGGAATATCAGAGAATAAGAAATAGCATCACTATACATAAAAGTTAAAACAGTTGTTTGAAAATGTAACGTTGGACATCCGCTTTTTTGCATAACTTTGTTGTTTAAATCGTCAAATATTTTAGATATAACTAAGTATATGACCAAGAGCTAAAACAATATAATTAAAAACATGTTCTGAATTTATTTTCATCTTGGAACGTGTTTGCGGACATTTTTTTTTGGTTTTGCGATGGAATTTCGAAGATTCTGTTTTAAATCCCAGAGGTTGTATGAACAGCGTGCGTAACGTTTTGGCGTCCGTCGTCGTCCGTCGTCCGGCGTAAACTTTTACAAAAATCTTCTCCAATTAATCCAAACTTGGCCACAATCATCTTTGGGGTATCTAGTTTAAAAATTGTGTTTTCTGACCCGGCCGACCAACCAAGATGGCCGCCATGGCTAAAAATAGAACATAGGGGTAAAATGCAGTTTTTGTCTTATAACTCAAAAACCAAAGCATTTAGAGCAAATCTGACAAGGAGTCATATTGTTTATCTGAAATTTTAAGATGAATGGGACAACCCATTGTTGGGTTGCTGCCCCTGAATTGGTAATTTTAAGGAAATTTTGCTGTTTTGGGTTATTATCTTGAATATTATTATAGATAGAGATAAACTGTAAACAGCAATAATGTACAGCAATTTAAGACTCAAAAATAAGTCAAAATGATCAAAATGGTCAATTGACCCCCTAAGAAGTTATTGTCCTTTATGATCAATTTTTAACAATTTTCATAAAATTGAAACTACACGGACAAGTTCATTATAGATAGAGATAATTGTAAGCAGCAAGAATGTTCAGTAAAGTAAGATGTACAAACACATCACAATCACCTAAACACAATTTTGTCATGAACTGTCTGCTCTCTTTGTTTAATTCATATATACCAAGGTGAGCGACACAGGCTCTTTAGAGCCTCTAGTTTATTTCAGATCGACTAGTGTTGCAAATAAGTGCATAATCTGGTTTATTCAGAGTAGTTCCACTGTCACTCCACGTTTCAATTAAACTAAATACATGCATATTATATGAGTTGTCTCCCCATAAGGGTGATAACTGATGAAGTTTTTATATGACAGCAAAAAATTTTGTGGTTGTATATATATTGGTATCACGTTGGCGTCAGTGTCGTCCGAAGACATTTGGTTTCTGGACAATTACTTTAGTATAAGTAAATATAAATCTATGAAATTTAAACACAAGGTTTGAAACCACAAAAGGAAGGTTGGGATGGATTTTGGGGGTTTATGGTCCCAATGGTTTAGGATTAGGGGCAAAAAAGGGGGGAAAAACAAGGGAAGGAATAGCATTCGATTGATTCATGATATTTTACAGTATATAGACATGATAGACGAGAACAATATTTTTGGATAACTGCTCTTTATTGATTTAGAGAAAGCTTTGATTCTTTTGTTGGGACTTTTTGCTATTTTGTCTGCTAGTTCTAGTATGAATTATTTTTAGCTCACCTGGCCTAAAAGGCCAAGTGAGCTTTTCTCATCACTTGGCGTCCGTCGTCGTCTGTCGTCTTCCGTCATCCGTCGTCGTTAACTTTTACAAAAATCTTCTCCTCTGAATCTACTGGGCCAAATTAAACCAAACTTGGCCACAATCATCATTGATGTATCTAGTTTAACATTTGTGTTTTTTGACCCGGCCAACCAACCAAGATGGCCGCCATGGCTAAAAATAGAACATAGAAAATAGAACATAGGGGTAAAATGCAGTTGGCGTATAACTCAAAAACCAAAGCATTTAGAGCAAATCTGACAGGGTTAAATTGTTTATCAGGTCCATTTCTATCTGCCCTGAAATTTTCAGATGAATCAGACAAGCCATTGTTGGGTTGCTGCCCCTAAATTGGTAATTTTAAGGAAATTTTACTGTTTTTGGTTATTATCTTGAATATTATTATAGATGGAGATAAACTGTATACAGCAGAAATGTTCAGCAAAGTAAGATTTACAAATAAGTCAACAGAAACAAAATGGTCAGTTGACCCCTTTAGGAGTTATTGCTCTTTATAGTCAATTTTTAACCATTTTTCGTAAATCTCCATGATCTTTTATTAAAATCTTCTTCTCTGAAACTACTGGGCCAAATTAAACCAAACTTGGCCACAATCATCATTTATGTATCTAGTTTCAAATTTGTGTTTTTTGACCCGGATAACCGAACAAGATGGCCGCCATGGCTAACAATAGAACATAGGGGTAAAATGCAGTTTTTGGCTTATAACTCAAAAACCAAAGCATTTAGAGCAAATCTGACAGGGTTATAATTGTTTATCTGGTTATGATCTATTTGCCCTGAAATTTTAAGATGAATGGGACAACCCGTTGTTTGGTTGCTGCCCCTGAATTGGTAATTTTAAGGAAATTTTGCTGTTTTTGGATATTATCTTGAATATTATTATAGATAGAGATAAACTGTAAACAGCAAAAATGTCCAGCAAAGTAAGATTTACAAATAAGTCAACAGGACCAAAATTGTCAGTTGACCCCAGGCCCTTTAGGAGTTATTGCCTTTTATAGTCAATTTTTAACCATTTTTTGTATATATCTCCATGATATTTTACAAAAATCTTCTTCTCTGAAACTACCAGGCTAAATTAAACCAAACTTGGCCACAATCATCATTGATGTATCCGGTTTAAAAGTTGTGTTTTTTGACCCGGCCAACCAACCAAGATTGCCGCCACAGCTAAAAATAGAACATGGAGGTTAAATGCAGTTTTTGGTTATTACTCAAAAACCAAAGCATTTAGAGCAAATCTAACAAGAGGTAAAATTGTTTATCTTGCCAAGATCTATCTGCCCTCAACCCGTTGTTGGGTTGCTGCCCCTGAATTGGTAATTTTAAGGAAATTTTGCTGTTTTTGGATATTATCTTGAATATTATTATGAATAGAGATAAACTGTAAACAGCAAAAATGTTCAGCAAAGTAAGATTTACAAATAAGTCAACAGGACCAAAATGGTTAGTTGACCCCTTTAGGAGTTATTGCCCTTTATAGTCAATTTTTAACCATTTTTCGTAAATCTTAGTGATCTTTTACAAAAATCTTCTCCTCTGATACTACTGGGCCAAATTTTACTAAACATAGCCAGAATCATTATTAGGCTATTTAGTTTAAAAATTGTGTTTTGTGACCGGGTAAACCAACCAAGATGGCTGCTACGGCTAAACATAGAACATAGGGGTTAAAATGCAGTTTTTGACTTATAACTCAAAAACCAAAGCATTTAGAGCTAATCTGACAAGGCGTAAAATTGTTTATCTGGTCAAGATCTATCTGCCCTGAAATTTTTAGATGAATCGGACAACTCGTTGTTAGGTTGCTGCCCCTAAATTGGTAATTTTAAGGATATTTTGCTGTTTTGGGTTATTATCTTGAATATTATTATAGATAGAGATAAACTGTAAACAGCAACAATGAACAGCAATTTAAGACTCAAAAATAAGTCAAAATGACTAAAATGGTCAATTGACCCCCTAAGAAGTTATTGTCCTTTGTAATCAATTTTTAACAATTTTCATAAAATTTGTAAATTTTTACTAACATTTTCCACTGAAACTACGCGGACAAGTTCATTATAGATAGAGATAATTGTAAGCAGCAAGAATGTTCAGTAAAGTAAGATGTACAAACACATCACAATGACCTAAACACAATTTTGTCATGAACTGTCTGCTTCCTTTGTTTAATTCACATATACCAAGGTGAGCGACACAGGATCTTTAGAGCCTCTAGTTTAGCTGCTTCTAGAAACATCAAATACTGTGATGGAAGTATATATAATATAAAAAAGTGTATATCAATGGGTTTAGTGGTAATACATTTTCATACTCAGAAATTGTTTATTATTACTATTTTTTTTCAGAATTAAGAGTTACCTCCCTTACAATGGTTCTGTTATAAAGTAATGTTGTATTGTCTTGAGGTGATTAGCTGTCAATTTATTTTTAGAAGTTACAATTAAAGGCTGATGAAAGTATATTAATTTTAGCCATGATTATGTATGTCATTTTCTATTTTAATACTTTTATGATGTATTTAAATGGGTTTTTATGGTTACAAACTTTATTGGAAATTTGAATTGAGATTATGACCATATCTTGTACCACATTTTACAAATAGAAAATTTCTTCAAATTTTTTTTTTTTAAATTCCCCCCTCCCCCCTCAAGATTTAAGAAATTAAAAATATATCTTCAAATATTTTTTTTTTTGAAAAAGGGGGGGAGGGGGTAAAAAAATGTTTTTGGTTGCAATTTATTTTTGCTAATTCTTTGTATATACATATAGTCTGAAAACAGATTTACTAAGTATTGTGCAACAGCACAGTGTATTGCACAAAAGCAAGAAATCTTCAATTGAATATAAAATCAAATCATATGACCAATTTCAAGTTCTTTGACTACATTTATTCTGTGTCAGAAACCTATAATATGTCAAATATTTAATTACAATCCAAATTCAGACCGGTATCAAGCTTGAATATTCTGTCCATTTTTGCCCCAACTGTTCAGGGTTGGACCATTCCGGTCGTATCCAACTGTGCTAGGCGAAACAATTTATTTTTACTGGTCCAAGACAGGGACTTAGTATAGACAGTCCCTGCCCAAAATCACAGTTATTTCGTAGTGCATTTCTCATGTTTCTTTTAGACAATAAATGTATTGAATTTGTACTATGCATGCTTTTTCAATGGAAATTGTGACGTCACAATGCATTCTTTTTTAAATAGCACGAAAGCCATGATATCCTTGTCTCGTGGGTTTTCATGCTTTTAGGAATCCTCGTCTTACTGGTTTTCATGCTATTAAGAATGCATTGTGACGTCACACCCACGTCCACTTGTATTTTTGTCCATCTGATGAGTTAAGCCTTTTTCAACTGATTTTTATAGTTCTTTCTTATGTTGCACTGTTATACCACTGTCCCAGGTTAGGGGGAGGGTTGGGATCCCGCTAACATGTTTAACCCCGCCACATTATTTATGGATGTGTCTGTTCCAAGCCAGGAGCCTACAATTCAGTGGTTGTTGTTTGTTTATGTGTTACATATTTGTTTTTCGTTCATTTTTTTACATAAATAAGGCCGTTAGTTTTCTCGTTTGAATTGTTTTACATTGTCTTATCGGGGCCTTGTATAGCTGACTATGCGGTATGGGCTTTGCTCATTGTTGAAGGCCGTACGGTGACCTATTATAGTTGTTAATGTCTGTGTCATTTTTGTCTCTTGTGGACAGTTGTCTCATTGGCAATCATACCACATCTTCTTTTTTATATAGTACGAATTTATATGACATGTATGATGATCTGACCACATGTGTACTACATTTGGGACAAGTTATTTCAAAATTGTAGAAAACTTCATCTGAGCTCTAAGTCTAACTCTAACTATTGACAATTGTATGCTAAGGGGGTCTTGAATTCTTTTGAACGCTTAAGACATAATATTTTTTTACCTTTTTCAGTTGGACTAAATCTCTAATTTACTTTGCAACTGTTACAGTTCATGACCCAATTTCTTTACAGTGTAATTTCATCCCCTACTTGCTATCTGAAGCTTAAAACATGAAAAAAATAATTTGGAAGGGGTATATATGAAGAAAAATAATACACTGTCCCACATGTCCCAGGGTTGCCACACACCCCAGAAAATGGGATATAGCAGGGAATTTTATTTGAAGTGCTCCCGGCCGGGGAAAGGCTTGGACAACGTGAAAAAAACAAGAAAATCCTTGAAAAAGAAAATGTTTTAATATTAGAAATAAAGAATTTAGAAAAATGTGCAAAAATGAAACAGAGAGAATAATGGGTGCTTTAGAAATATATGGAATAGGGAAAATTTGTACGAAAAATAAAGAATTCAGAAAATGATGCCCCAAAGCCCCCTAACACCCTTATTTGCACCATAACTCAAGACCTAAACAGATGGATCAGGAATAGGCACATGTATTTCAATACTAGGAAACATTATAATTGAGTTATCTTTCTTGTATTTGATGTGCTCCAACTCTTCCGAGGAAAATACACAGTAAAGGGCACATAAAGTTAAAATGGCCGCATGTTTTGTTATTCTACATAGGTATTAAAAGTGATGGCAGGCAAAGACGCAATACATCTGAATTTAACATTTTTAAAGGGATTCAAGAAAAACGTGTGTTTGAATAGGTTTATTATGTTTTTCGTCTTTCTGTCAATTACTTTTTCTTTATGAAACTAGGGTAAAGGTGTGTAATGACCAATTCTATGATATTTGTATGAATTAATTTTGGTGATCATTAATTAATGACCCATCAGATAAGCGGATTCTCGTTTGTTTTATATATAACCCGTATTAACCTTGACCTAATTTTCTTGGATCATGTTAAGTTTATGTGATAGTTGTAGTCAAGCTTTATATTTAGGACTATCAACATAATATCAATGGTTAGCAGTAAAGAAGGCAAGACATTTCAGCGTGTGCACTCTTGTTAATATTTATCAAGAAAATAGCTGTTTTTATGGCCCCGCAACAAACTCCCCAACAAAGTTGTCTGGGCCATATAGTTTTACCCTTGTCCGTCATTCTGTCATTTCGTCATTCCATCATTCTGTCACATTCCGCAACAAACCATTATACAGAGTTTTTTTCTAAACGCCTTCAGATATTGACCTGATTTTTAGTATGTGAATTAACAATGATAAGATACAGATCAAGTTAAAGTTTCGTTCTGCTCCACTAATTTTTGCCGAAATTACGGGCTTTGGACTTTGATTAATTGTTGAAAATCACAGTTATACAGACTTTTTTTCTAAAGGCTTTCAGATATTGGGCTGATTTTTGGTATGTAAGTTAACCATGATGACTTACAGATCAAGTATAAGTCTTGATCCGCTCCACTAAATTTTGCTGAAATTACAGGCTTTGCACATTGAGGAATTGTTGAAAATCACAGTTATACAGACTCTTTAGCTCACCTGGACCGAAGGGCCAAGTGAGCTTATGCCATCACTTGGCGTCTGTTGTCGTCCGTCGTCTGTCGTCGTAAACTATTTCAAGAATCTTCTTCTCTGAAACTACTTAGCCAAATACTTCCAAACTTTAACTGAATGTTCCTAAGGGTATCTAGTTTATGAATTGTATCCACAACAAACAATTGATCTATCAACAAACATGGTCGCCATTGCTAAAAATAGAACATAGGGGTCAAATGCAGTTTTTGGCTTATATATCAAAAACGAAAGCATTTAGAGCAAATCTCACATGGTTTAAAAATGTTCATTAGGTCAAGATCTATCAGCCCTGATATTTTCAGATGAATCAAACACTTAATTTGTAATTTTAAGGAAATTTTGCAGTTTTTGGTCATCTTGAATATTATTATAGATCTTATAGAGATAAACTGTAAACAGCACAAATGATCAGCAAAATAAGATCTACAAATAAGTTAATATGACCAAAATTGTCAATTGACCCCTTAAGGGGTTATTGTCCTTTAATGACAATTTTTCACAATTTGTTCATCATATTTGCTAACTTTAAAAAATCTTCTCCTCTAAAACTCCTCAACCAAATTCAACCAAACTTCGACTGAATGATCAGTAGGGTGTATAAAATAAAGTTTGTGTTTTATTTACTATTTCGTCAAAAAACATGGCCGTCATGGCTAAAAATAGAACACAGGGTAAAATGCAGTTTTTGGCTTATATCTCAAAAACTCCAGCAAAAAAGACAAGAAGTTAAAGTATTTATTAGGTCAAGGTCTACCTGTCCTGAAATTTCAGCCGAATTGGGTAACTGGTTTTTCAGGTATAATGCCCCTGAATTGATGATTTTAAAGAAATTTTGCAGTTTTTGGTTATTATCTTGAATATTATTATAGATACAGATAAACTGTTAATAGCAAAAATGTTAAGCAAAGTAAGATCTACAAATAAGTCAATTTGACCAAAATTGTCAAATGACCTCTTAAGGAGTTATTGCCCTTTAAAGACTTTTTTCACAATTTGTTCATCATGTTGACTTACTTTAAAAAATCTTCTCCTTTGAAACTGCTGTTTCAATTTCAGTCAAACTTAGGCTAAATGAGTTTCAGAGTATCTAGTATAAATATTATATTTTATTTCCTTGTATGTCAAGAAACATAGCTCCTATGGCTAATATAGAACATAGGAGAAAATGATTTTTTTTGGGCTAAAATTGAAGAAAATAGGATGATTCAAAGAACATTTAAATAAATTGAAAAGCCAAAATAATCATTGATGAGAGATTTAACCAAAAAAATTAAGGTGAGCGATTTAGGCTCTTGAGAGCCTCTTGTTTTCTAAACACTTTCAGATATTGGGCTGATTTTTGGTCTGTGAGTTAACCATGTTGAGTTACAGATCAAGTTTAAGTTTCGTTCTGCTCTGCTAATTTTTGACAAGATTACAGGCTTTGGATAAATTGTTGAATAACACAGTTATATGGACTTTTTTTCTAAACGCTTTTAGATATTGAGCTGATTTTTGATATGTGCGACTACGATCATGTTTGTGTCCACATGTGTTATTGAAATTGCATATTTTTCAACTTTTTGAGACGGGCCATTCGTGTCGTTTCGACACATCTAGTTTTTTGTATTTTAAAGGATACCAGTATGTATAACAAAGTTGGGTGGTAAAAACCCCAGTTTATGAACTGAACTACAATGTACCTACAAACATGACACCTCAGGCCTCTACAAAAATTTTTTTTCAACTTGTCCTGAGGACAAGTACATACCAAAATTTACTTGTCCAAATGAAATTGCTACTTGTCCAAAAAATGTCTATTAAAAATTACCTTTTTAACCGGATTTTTGTGACAAAAATGTCGGTAATTGATTTGGGGATGTACGGCGGGCGGCCTGCGGGCTAGCGGGCAGCAATCAAATGTTGTCCGTGCATTAACTCATGAACCGTTCAACCAAAGCTTTTAAAATTTTAATATGTTGTTACTGACAACTAAATGAAGGTCAAGTTCAATAATGGCTATTTTGACTTTTACCGTTCAGGAGTTATGGTTCTTGAAAGATTGAAAAATAGAGTTTCCAGTCATGTCCGTGCATTTACGCATGAACTGTTCTACCAAAGCTTCCAAAATTTTAATATGTTGTTACTGACAACTAAATGAAGGTCAAGTTCAATAATGGCTATTTTGACTTTTACCGTTCAGGAGTTATGGTTCTTGAAAGTTTGAAAAATGGAGTTTCCAGTCGTGTCCGTGCATTTACGCATGAACTGTTCTACCTAAGCTTCCAAAATTTTAATATGTTGTTACTGATGACAAAATGGAGGTCAAGTTCAATAATGACGATTTTGACTTTATCCATGCATTTACGCATAAACTGTTCGACCAAAGCTTCCCAAATTTTAATATGTTGTTACTGAGGACAAAATAGAGGTCAAGTTCAATATTGACGATTTTGACTTGTACTGTTCAGGAGTTATGATTCTTGAAAGATTGAAAAATGGTGTTGCCAGTCGTGTCCATGCATTTTCTCATGAACCATTCAACAAAACCTTTTGAAATTTTTATATGTTGTTACTGAGGACAAAATAGAGGTCAAGTTCAATATTGACCATTTTGACTTGTACCGTTCAGGAGTTATGGTTCTTGAAAGATTAAAAAATGGTGTTTCCAGTCGTGTCCGTGCATTTTCTCATGAACCATTCAACCAAAGCTTTTGAAATTTTTATATGTTGTTACTGATGACAAAATAGAGGTCAAGTTCAATTATGACCATTTTGACTTTAACCGTTCATCAGTAATGGTTTCTTGTGATATTGCCAGGACACAAATAAATGTTAATAAATCCGGTTTGCTGTCGTTGTGACAGCCTCTTGTTACATTTTTAGTTGATTAAAGGAGCAAAACGAATTTAAACGATATAACAGCTTTGATTTATTTCTTTTACTTCAAAAATATGAGTCAAGTACAACTGCGAAACTAGTCATGTCACAGGAATTAGGTTCTAGTTTTCATCAATGCCAGTCTCATCAGACTCTAAACATGAGGCACCATCTGATAGGCCAATGAACACTCATTGGGTTTGTATCCTGTTTTTTTTTAAGTTGAAAAAAGCTTATTCAAATGCAATCAACAAAAAGAAGAAGATAAGTGATCATAAGGTCTGATTGCCGATGAGACAACTCTCTGCAAGAGACCAAATGATACAGAAATTAACAACTACAGGTCACCCTATTGCAAGTATTGTTTTTTTCTACTTATGATCAAATATGATTTTGTGAATTTTATGGTAAATAAAAAAAATTACCAGTATCTATACTATTAAACGAGAAGACCTCATTTTTGGTGTCGCTTCTCATCTTTCCACAATTAATTGACCAACACGTCTCTGTGTCCTATAGGTATAGTGCATAGTGCCATTTGTCATCCATTCATATGATTATTCAGATTGAGTTATTTTTGGAGAAAAACGAGAAAAAAGGCATCCGGATATTGTCCCGTCATTGTACGAAATTTTAAGTCAGATTAGACTTCCGGTTTGTGTCTTTCTGTATACTTTTAACATACATATACAAAGAATAAAGTGTATTTTCAGAATTCTATCTGCTATCGGCCTTATTTATATGTACAAAAAATTATCGAAAAACAAATATGTAACACATAAACAAACAACAACCACTGAATTACAGGCTCCTTACTTGAATGTTCATAACATACTAAATGTATGTTCATATTGAAATTGATAGAAAACCAAAAAATGGGAATATTGGAAATAGAGGAGGAGGGATTAAAAAAATGCATTTTCCTGTCCCCAATCACCTATGACTTATGATACTTTTGCTGAAATTCTCCAGTCATTCACTATTTTACAAAATTCTTCCAACAACACTTTACATACTTTAAACTACGCTCTGAATGCCCGCGATTTCGCGGGTGTGTTCTAGTGGTATTTATTATAAGGAACAGAATAAGGTAGCAAAATGAGGTACTGTTTTGTCTTGGTCCCGAAATGTCTCCTGCCTTGTCAAACTGTCTATCAATCATGTCTACTAAATATGTCTCCTACGGTGCCAAACTGTCTATTAAACTTGAAGCTGAACTTTTCTGAGGTGAAGAACTGTTCTGTAAAGTTACCTTATCTACAAAGCGCATCATTGATTCGCATCATTGATTCGATTAGAAAGGGATTAGTAAGACTGGTTTCCGAGAATAGTATACCTTTTAGTTTTACCTGTTAAAAAGTACCTGACAAAGAACCAGTTAAAAATTATTGATTGCAAGTAAACATGTTTAAGAAAAAGGCTTTGCATTTGAATAAACAGAATACAGAAACATGTCAAATTAATATTTGTTTTCTTGTTTTATGTTAATAATTACTTTGTTCATCAAAGTTGAATTAAATTTATTTTCTGCAGAATAATAATGTACTTGTCCCGACGGACAATCTTTATACAGCTTTTACTTGTCCGACCTTTTTTCCCTCTGGTAACGGACAATCGGACAAGCGTTATTGTAGAGGCCTGCACCTACAATCAAATCAAATAACACCAACAGATGAACTACAATGTACCTTATTAAAATGTTAAATTTCTAAAAGGGGAGATAATCAAGAACGGGCTGGTTCATTTACACTGGTGCTTTTTAATTCTTTTTTAACAGGTATAACATTTTTCATTCAGCAACTTTTAAACTGAAATAACATGACCTACTTAAAAAATTAATTACATGTTAGAGTAAAAAACATTGCAATCATTACAATATAAATTGTATATAAAAATAGTGTTGTTAACTAAGAAATCAGCTGTATAATATGAATGTAGATGGGAGACATGGTTCTCAATAAGGAAGTCAGTTAGTCATGAACTCATGAAAATCTATCTAGACTCGTCATTTCAAAACTGCTGAGCCTAAAGATGCATAAGGATTGTAAAATTTTGTAGATCAACTTAGCGAAGATACATGTATCACCATTGTATAGTAAATTTTAATATTCAAAAATTATCTAAATTTGATGTCATTTCCGTCCTAATTTTTATCATGAAGACTAAACCGATAATTATATAAGATTTCTTCTCACTGCTGAACTCGCCATGGTCATTAATGACAATTCCCTGGACTTGCCTTCAAAAATCCTTAGAACCCTAGGAGGTCTATGTCAAACAGACAGCAACCAATCAATGAGATAGGTCAAAATGGTATTCCACAATAGATTCCCTGGACTCCCCTTTAAAAGTCCATAGTCAGAACCCTAGGAGGTCTATGTCAAACAGACAGAAACCAATCAATGAGACAGGTCAAAATGTTATTCAACAAAAGATCATCTTTTTGATAAAATTTTGAGGCCTTGGTGACCGAGTGGTCTAAGTAGTCGACCTACTGTATCACTAGCCTGTCAACACTGAGGTTGGGAGTTCAGTTCCTACATGGGGCAGGAGCACTCGACCTACTGTATCACTAGCCTGTCAACACTGAGGTTAGGAGTTTAGTTCCTACATGGGGCTGGAGCACTCGACCTACTGTATCACTAGCCTGTCAACACTGAGGTTGGGAGATCAGTTCCTACATGGGGCGGGAGCACTCGACCTACTGTATCACTAGCCTGTCAACACTGAGGTTGGGAGATCAATTCCTACATGGGGCTGGAGCACTCGACCTACTGTATCACTAGCCTGTCAACACTGAGGTTGGGAGTTCAGTTCCTTCATGGGGCTGGAGCACTCGACCTATTGTATCACTAGCCTGTCAACACTGAGGTTGGGAGTTCAGTTCCTACATGGGGCTGGAGCACTCGACCTACTGTATCACTAGCCTGTCAACACTGAGGTTAGAAGTTCAGTTCCTACATGGGGCTGGAGCTCCCGACCTACTGTATCACTAGCCTGTCAACACTGAGGTTGGGAGTTCAGTTCCTACATGGGGCTGGAGCACTCGACCTACTGTATCACTAGCCTGTCAACACTGAGGTTGGGAGATCAGTTCCTACATGGGGCTGGAGCACTCGACCTACTGTATCACTAGCCTGTCAACACTGAGGTTGGGAGTTCAGTTCCTTCATGGGGCTGGAGCACTCGACCTACTGTATCACTAGCCTGTCAACACTGAGGTTGGGAGTTCAGTTCCTACATGGGGCGGGAGCACTCGACCTAATGTATCACTAGCCTGTCAACACTGAGGTTGGGAGTTTAAATTCCTACATGGGGCTGGAGCACTCGACCTATTGTATCACTAGCCTGTCAACACTGAGGTTGGGAGATCAGTTCCTACATGGGGCGGGAGCACTCGACCTACTGTATCACTAGCCTGTCAACACTGAGGTTGGGAGTTTAATTCCTACATGGGGCTGGAGCACTCGACCTATTGTATCACTAGCCTGTCAACACTGAGGTTGGGAGTTCAGTTCCTACATGGGGCGGGAGCACTCGACCTACTGTATCACTAGCCTGTCAACACTGAGGTTGGGAGTTCAGTTCCTACATGGGGCTGGAGCACTCGACCTACTGTAGCACTAGCCTGTCAACACTGAGGTTGGGAGTTCAGTTCCTACATGGGGCGGGAGCACTCGACCTATTGTATCACTAGCCTGTCAACACTGAGGTTAGGAGATCAGTTCCTACATGGGGCGGGAGCACTCGACCTATTGTATCACTAGCCTGTCAACACTGAGGTTGGGAGTTCAGTTCCTACATGGGGCTGGAGCACTCGACCTACAGTATCACTAGCCTGTCAACACTGAGGTTAGGAGTTTAGTTCCTACATGGGGCTGGAGCACTCGACCTACTGTATCACTAGCCTGTCAACACTGAGGTTAGGAGTTCAGTTACTACATGGGGCGGGAGCACTCGACCTATTGTATCACTAGCCTGTCAACACTGAGGTTGGGAGTTCAGTTCCTACATGGGGCTGGAGCACTCGACCTACTGTAGCACTAGCCTGTCAACACTGAGGTTGGGAGTTCAGTTCCTACATGTGGCTGGAGCACTCGACCTACTGTATCACTAGCCTGTCAACACTGAGGTTGGGAGTTCAATTCCTACATGGGGCTGGAGCACTGGACCTACTGTATCACTAGCCTGTCAACACTGAGGTTGGGAGTTCAGTTCCTACATGGGGCGGGAGCACTCGACCTACTGTATCACTAGCCTGTCAACACTGAGGTTAGGAGTTTAGTTCCTACATGGGGCTGGAGCACTCGACCTACTGTATCACTAGCCTGTCAACACTGAGGTTGGGAGTTCAATTCCTACATGGGGCTGGAGCACTGGACCTACTGTATCACTAGCCTGTCAACACTGAGGTTGGGAGTTCAGTTCCTACATGGGGCTGGAGCACTCGACCTACTGTATCACTAGCCTGTCAACACTGAGGTTAGGAGTTCAGTTCCTACATGGGGCGGGAGCACTCGACCTATTGTATCACTAGCCTGTCAACACTGAGGTTGGGAGTTCAGTTCCTACATGGGGCTGGAGCACTCGACCTACTGTAGCACTAGCCTGTCAACACTGAGGTTGGGAGTTCAGTTCCTACATGTGGCTGGAGCACTCGACCTACTGTATCACTAGCCTGTCAACACTGAGGTTGGGAGTTCAATTCCTACATGGGGCTGGAGCACTGGACCTACTGTATCACTAGCCTGTCAACACTGAGGTTGGGAGTTCAGTTCCTACATGGGGCGGGAGCACTCGACCTACTGTATCACTAGCCTGTCAACACTGAGGTTAGGAGTTTAGTTCCTACATGGGGCTGGAGCACTCGACCTACTGTATCACTAGCCTGTCAACACTGAGGTTGGGAGTTCAATTCCTACATGGGGCTGGAGCACTGGACCTACTGTATCACTGTCCTGTCAACACTGAGGTTGGGAGTTCAGTTCCTACATGGGGCTGGAGCACTGGACCTACTGTATCACTAGCCTGTCAACACTGAGGTTGGGAGTTCAGTTCCTACATGGGGCTGGAGCACTCGACCTACTGTATCACTAGCCTGTCAACACTGAGGTTGGGAGTTCAGTTCCTACATGGGGCGGGAGCACTCGACCTACTGTATCACTAGCCTGTTAACACTGAGGTTGGGAGTTCAGTTCCTACATGGGGCTGGAGCAATCGACCTACTGTATCACTAGCCTGTCAACACTGAGGTTGGGAGTTCAGTTCCTTCATGGGGCTGGAGCACTGGACCTACTGTATCACTGTCCTGTCAACACTGAGGTTGGGAGTTCAGTTCCTACATGGGGCTGGAGCACTCGACCTACTGTATCACTAGCCTGTCAACACTGAGGTTAGGAGTTTAGTTCCTACATGGGGCTGGAGCACTCGACCTACTGTATCACTAGCCTGTCAACACTGAGGTTGGGAGTTCAGTTCCTACATGGGGCGGGAGCACTCGACCTATTGTATCACTAGCCTGTCAACACTGAGGTTGGGAGTTCAGTTCCTTCATGGGGCTGGAGCACTCGACTCCAATCTTAATTGACTAGTAATGTCAGTTTTTCTACTGAAGGTTGGTGGTTCTCTCAAGGCACTGACTGCCACCAAATAGCATAATTGTGATGAAAGTGGCATTAAACATTAATCAATCAATCAATTATAAAGTGTTATTTTTTTTTCTAATTGAAATGAAACATTTATATTTCCAGGATGAACATCTATTGTTTGAATTTGTTTGATCCTTGTCCAGTCAATTAGATAATTGTCCAGTCAATGTGAACCTTATGCAGTCTAGTTGCTATTTAAGGTAAGTGTACATTAATATATGTGAACTATATGTAGGACTATTTACTATATTGAAATTGTTATCTATGAAACATGTCAAAATGGTCCAATATGTCAATGAAACAGTAACCAAGCAATGAAACATGTCAAAATGTCTCATATGTCAATGAGACAGTAACCAATCAAAGAAACATGTCAAAATAGTCCCATATGTCAATGAGACAGTAACCAATCAATGAAACATTTCAAAATGGTCCCATATGTCAATGAGACAGTAACCAATTCATGAAACATGTAAAAAAAGTCCCATAAGTGAATGAGACAGTAACCAATCAAAGAAACGTCAAAATTGTCCCATATGTCAATGAGATAGTAACCAATCAATGAAACATGTGAAAATGGTCCCATATGTCAATGAGACAGTAACCAGTCAATGAAACATGTCAAAATGGTCCCATATGTCAGTGAGACAGTAACCAGTCAATGAATCATGTCAAAATGGTCCCATATGTCAATGAGACAGTAACCAATCAATGAAACATGTCAAAATGGTCCCATATATATGTCAATGAGACAGTAACCAATCAATGAAACATGTCAAAATGGTCCCATATGTCAATGAGACAGTAACCAATCAATGAAACATGTCAAAATGGTCCCATATGTCAATGAGACCGTAACTATCAAAGAAACATTTCAAAATGGTCCCATATATCAATGAGACAGTAACCAATCAATGAAACATGTCAAAATGGTTCCATATGTCAATGAGACAGTTAAACCAATCAATGAAACATGTCAAAATGGTCCCATATGTATGAGACAGTAACCAGTCAATGAAGCATGTCAAAATGGTCCCGTATGTCAATGAGATATTAACCAATCAATGAAACATGTCAAAATGGCCCCATATGTCAATGAGAGAGTAACCAATCAAAGAAACATGCCAAAATGGTCCTATATGTCAATGAGACAGTAACCAATCAATGAAACATGTCAAAATGGTCCCACAGTGAATGAGACAGTAACCAATCAAAGAAACCTCAAAATTGTCCAATATGCCAATGAGACAGTAACCAATCAATGAAACATGTCAAAATGGTCCCATATGTCAGTGAGACAGTAACCAGTCAATGAAACATGTCAAAATGGTCCCATATGTCAATGAGACAGTTACTAATCAAAGAAACATGTCAAAATGGTCCCATATATATGTCAATGAGACAGTAACCAATCAATGAAACATGTCAAAATGGTCCCATATGTCAGTGAGACAGTAACCAGTCAATGAATCATGTCAAAATGGTCCCATATGTCAATGAGACAGTTACCAATCAAAGAAACATGTCAAAATAGTCCCATATGTCAATGAGACAGTAACCAATCAATGAAACATGTCAAAATGGTCCCATATGTCAGTGAGACAGTAACCAATCAATGAATCATGTCACAATGGTCCCATATGTCAATGAGACAGTTACCAATCAAAGAAACATGTCAAAATGGTCCCATATATATGTCAATGAGACAGTTACCAATCAAAGAAACATGTCAAAATGGTCCCATATATATGTCAATGAGACAGTAACCAATCAATGAAACATGTCAAAATGGTCCCGTATGTCAATGAGACAGTAACCAATCAATGAATCATGTCAAAATGGTCCCATATGTCAATGAGACAGTTACCAATCAAAGAAACATGTCAAAATGGTCCCATATATATGTCAATGAGACAGTTACCAATCAAGGAAACATGTCAAAATGGTCCCATATATATGTCAATGAGACAAAAACCAATCAATGAAACATGTCAAAATGGTCCCATATGTCAGTGAGACAGTAACCAATCAAAGAAACATGTCAAAATGGTCCCATATGTCAATGAGACAGTTACCAGTCAATGAAACATGTCAAAATGGCCCCATATGTCAGTGAGACAGTAACCAGTCAATGAATCATGTCAAAATGGTCCCATATGTCAATGAGACAGTTACCAATCAAAGAAACATGTCAAAATAGTCCCATATGTCAATGAGACAGTAACCAATCAATGAAACATGTCAAAATGGTCCTATATATGTCAATGAGACAGTAACCAATCAATGAAACATGTCAAAATGGTTCCATATGTCAATGAGACAGTAACCAATCAAAGAAACATGTCAAAATGGTCCCATATGTCAATGAGACAGTAACCAATCAAAGAAACATGTCAAAATGGTCCCATATATATGTCAATGAGACAGTAACCAGTCAATGAAACATGTCAAAATGGTCCCATATGTCAATGAGACAGTTACCAATCAAAGAAACATGTCAAATAGTCTTCAACAATAGACAATATAACATGTTATCTAACATGTCTAAATTGTCTTGTGAAGGATAGACAAATTTGTAATAATTATCTCAATCTGAAAATAGAAACATTTATTTTTTCAGCAAGAACATCTATTATTGGTTTTATATCATTTTATTATATAATAATTATACCCTATGAGACAAAGGTCTGTAGGATATAATGATTTTTACTCATCCGGCAGTCTGTTAGTCAGTCAGTCCATCCGTCCCTCAGTCCTGTTCTTGTCATAGCAACTCCTCTGAAACCACACAACAGAATTTCATGAAACTTTGTAGATAATTAGGACATAATATGTAGATGTGCATATCCTATAGAAATTTTTATCAGTTGACTTTTGAAGGAGTTATTAGTCTTTGAACTTAGAAACTGGGTGAGATTTTGTTTGCCCAGTGTCTGACAATGTGGGGGCGTGGGGTATGTGAGCGTGCTCACAAATGTTCTTTAGTTAAAAAGTTATCGTATGAATGATGGTAAAACAGTTATACCCAGTCCTAAATACAAATATATAAACAACTACAGGTCTCCTAACAGCCTTCAAAATTGCTCAAAACCAATACCATATTATAATATAAAAATCTATAAAAGGCACTGATATGATAAAATGTGGAACAATTCAAAAGAGAAAATCAACAGCCTATTACAACAATGAAGAGGGGGGGGGGGGTTACAGCTACCAACAACAACCACTACACTGCAGGTTCCTCGACAGGCACATAATCAGATTGTAAACATATCAATTGTTTAATGTGATTGCCATCATTTCCTTGCTTATTTGTTGACAGTTTAGAGAGGCTTGAAATTAATAAATTCAGTATTGTCTTAATGCTGGTAAATAAAACTTTAGAAATTTTTAGGTCTGTGGAAGTGCAATTGATATTCTTGTGTTTGAAGGAAAAAATCACACCCTGTTTGTAGAATACCTCATTTAGGTAAGAATCAGATATACAAGCTATTGAGTTTAGTTTTTAGCTCAGCTGGTCTAAAAGGCCATGTTAGCTTTGGCCATCCCTTTGCGTTGGTCATATGTCTTTCTTCCAGTGTAAACTTTTTCAGAGATCTTCTCTGAAAACACCGGATCAAAAAGTGACCTAAATAAAAATGATAAGCATGTAAAGATTTTTCTCAACGAAAATTTCAAACCAATCGGACAACCCTATTTTGAGTTATTGCTGTGATAGGGAAGGCTGTGCGTTATGCAAAAATTGTGCATAATCATTTTGACGAGAAATGGCGCATAGAGTGGAAAATGTCAGTGCCAGTGTGGGGCACGATATTTTCAGGTTTGTATCTAAATGTTTAAATCTATTAAAATGAATTTCCGATCATGTTTCATGTTGCTATATTTGTGTACACAACTGTGTTGTGTTCCCTCCAATGACAGGTGCACCACCTATATATTTTGGGGCCTTATTGGGTGTTTTTCTTCATGTTAAGGATAACAATGTGCTGTATATCTGATAACCGCGAGAATTTGTTTTTTAAAGTTATAACTTAAATTTGTCACCTTGTTTTATAGAGTTATTGTCCCTGAAAAATCATTGTTTGTAGTGTTTTGCTGTTATTGATAAACAAGAAGAAGCTAGGTTAAAAGTGTAAATTACAAAAAAGATCAGTTGACAAGATTTTATTACTCTGAAAAGGTTGAAAAAAATATGTCAACCTGTGTTTTTGAGTTATTGCCCCTGAAAGATACTTTTCCCCCTTTTTGCCTGTTATTTAAAAAAAAGGAGCTAGCTATAGGTTAAAAGTGTTTACAAACTATAATACGATCAGCATGACACAATCTTTTTACTCAGATTTTCCAGTTTTGGAGTTATTGCCCCTGTAATATTGATTTTTATAGGTTTTTGCCTGCGACTTCTGTCCTCATGCCTGTCGGACAGGTTTCAATTGACCTTGAACTCATTTCACAGATTAGTGGACAAGGTTAAGTTTTTTGGTCAAGTCTATATCTCAGAAATAAGCATTTGGTGCATGGAATGATTGTAAGGTGTTCATGTCCAACTGCTAGGTGTCATCTGACCTTGACCTCATTTTCATGGTTCATTGGTCATTACTATGTTTTCCTTGTTTAGTTTGTTTCTTAAATACTATATGCAATAGGTCAACTATATTTGATCCATGGAATGATTGTAAGGTGTACATGTCTGTCTGACAGGGATCATCTGTCTTTTACCTAATTTTCATGGTTCTTTGGTCAATATAGAATTTTAATGATTTGGTCTGTTTCTTGTATACTACTAGCAAAAGATCAACTATATTTGGTGTATGGAAGAATTGTAAGGTGTACATGTATTTCTGGCTTTGTTTATTTAACCTTGACCTAATTTTTGATTTGATCATATTAGGTTTTATGTGATACTTGTAGTAAAACTTTATATTTAGGAATATCAACATAAATGGTCAGTAAAGTAGGCGAGAAATTTTAGCGTTTCAGTTTCGGCTGTTAACTAAAAACCTATAGGAATAAGGTTAAATATGTTAATTGCAAAAATTATCAGCAACACAAAGAGTAACCAGTATGCGCATATAAAAATCGTAGTTAGCAAACTAGCGATATTTTCAACAGGTGAGCAACACAAAATATTCCAGAAAAGTTGACATAGTCTTTTAGATGTTAGTATTTCATGTATTTGGATTAGATTCATATCTGAAAATATTAAGTCAGTAATTCACATGTCCATAAAGATCATGTATTTTCAACTGGCTGGCATTAACAATTATCAGAGATGGGTCCTATTACTTTCATGATTAAATTACAATTACTTTGTCATTTGTAAGATTAAATTAAATTAATGATTACATCATTTCTTAAAGTGTCTGATTAAATTAATGATTACATTGGCAAAGTAATCATGATTACATCTGATTACAATGAATTTTAAAAAAAAAACTGGCATTAACAATTATAACTCAATGACAACTACACATAGTTTTTATTTTCTATTTTTAGGTTATAATGGAAAATTGGAATGGGGTAAGATTTACTTTTTAAGTCCAATTGTCATGTGACCTTTTATTTCCATTTTCTTACCAAAAATACATGTATGTGATAATTTGTGTCTCCCAGACACCATAATATCTTTAGGAAAGTCCTACATTGACTTTGTTTTAATACAGTTACTTCAGAGTGGAGTGTGGAGCAGAGATGGGTCTGATTACTTTCAATGTAATTGATTAAATTACAATTACTTTGTCATTTGTACGATTAAATTAAATTAATGATTACATCATTTCTGAAAGTGTCTGATTAAATTAATGATTACATTGGCAAAGTAATCATGATTACATCTGATAACAATGAATTAAAAAAAAAAAACATTTTGCATGATGTGAATGAATAAACGTTTAATATATAACTATGTCATTTTTAAGAAAGTATTGTGTTTGCTATATTATAAAATGATAACTTCAAACTTCATCTATTTAATAAACCTCAAAAGTTCACTTCATACATACATGAACATGTATCACTGGTTATCAACCCATTGCACTTTATCATCATTAATCTCTGAATTATTTTGACTTCAATTGAATATAGCTTTATAAAAAGCGTTTGCTGTTTGTCTTCTGAAATATTCTAGACTTCAATTTATATTTGTTTCAAGGTGCAGTTTATGGGAGATAAAATATGGATGAAATAAAGTTACCAGTTTAATCAAATTGTAAACAAAATACAAGTGCTAAAAATCATTGCATTTTACATGTCCAGTCCAAATACATACAAACATTTGCATATTTTAAACAAGATATTTGTCCAACTTTTAATTAATTTTGTGCTAATTGGATAAATTATCACATGTCTGATTTATCTTTTACCATATATATTGTCCTACAGCTATACTCAGTTGGTAATTGCAATAAAAACAAACCTTAATTGGTTTCCTACCTGTCAATTCAAAGTTGACAAAAATCTCACAACATTATGACATTAACAACAGATTATAATTAAGAGTTAAAAAAAAGTATAACTTGAATATAACAGTTATTATCAAATATATATATATGTACATCTTTAAATTGTGAATATATGTACAATATCTCTTACTAATACCAGAAACATATAATTGTATTATATGACTCTTCTTAGGCTATAGACTTTTCAATACTGTAACAGTTTATTTTTTACTGAAGTATACAAACCAATTGTCATGCTTTATAAAAATAAAAGTAAACCAAACTATCTTAACATGTTCAATATAAATTGAATAAGAATAACAAACAGTTTCCTTTATTGACCATAAACACAGTTTAAGATTTTTTTCATTGTAATCAGAATGTAATCATAAAGTAATCAGGATTACAGGGTATTTTGAAAAGTAATTGATTAAATTAAATTACATGTAATCAGATTTTTAGCTGATTAATGATTACAATGATTTCTTGAAAAATTGTAATCAATTACAGCTGATTAACGATTACAATTACAATTACCCCAACTCTGCTGTGGAGGCAAAACTTTGTCTAGCTTAATTTCTTATTAGGTTATACTGTTTCTTTATTTTATTATCAACATCTCTTTTTATTCAGTCTACATTATTATATATAATTTTATCATTAAGTTAGCATGGTGGTATTTCTACTATCTGATATAAAATTAGTAAGAAAATGATGAGAAATTACCAAGGGGACAACTAAAGGTGTTAATGAATGACAAATACAACTACATATAACCAATAATATAACAATGCATAATGAATGAACTGACTTTGATAAGTTTGACCCGACTTATCAAGTCATTTTCCAGTTTGCTGGTGGAACAAATAAAACACTTGTTTCTATAATGCAAAATACACAGCTGATACTTATGGAACAATGGAAATATGTAGACAACCTGATAATCGGTACATATCCTCTCTGCCTGAATGTTATTTGAGGTGAGGATACCCCCGATTTATATAGTTATTTGCCATGCAGGAGAATAAATAATTATTGCTTTATTTAACAGTTATTTCATTCATTTTTCATTACAATCTATTAAGTGTAAAATCTATGTTTTACTTACAGAATCTTTGTACAGCTTCTAGGAAGGGAGATATAGAAGATGTGAAAATATGCCTAGAGAATAAAGCAGACATTGATTATCATGATGTAAGTAAAATAGTCTCATCAGTTACAGTAGTTTCATCTAAATTAGTACTAGAGCAAATTAATTATGTACAGTAAAAAACATACAACTATAGAATGATAGATTACTTCAGAACATAGCAGATCTTACTTAAGCAATATAAATCACATAACTACATGTTACTTCAAAATACAGCAAATTGTAACAGAATGAAATACAATTGCGTGTTACTTAAAAACCTGACAGTTGTAAATCATGAACATAAACAGTATAAAACACTAATAGAATGAAATACTATTGTGTGTTACTTCAAAACCTGACAGTTGTACATAAACAGTATAAAACACGTTCTTTAAATAACTTTAACACAACTATAAGTCACTTCAAAACATGACAGTAAGAACTTTAACAGAATAAACACACAACTATAAGTCACTTCAAAACAGGTCAGTATGAACATTAACAGAATAAAACACACAACTCTAAGTCACTTCAAAACATGACGGTATGAACATTAGCAGAATAAAACACACAACTATAAGTCACTACAAAACATGACAGTATGAACATAAACAGAATAATCACATAACTATAAGTCACTTCAAAACATGACAGTATGAACATAAACAGAATTAAACAACTATAAGTCACTTCAAAACATGTCAGTAAGAACATTAACAGTACAAAACTACAAGTAATTTCAAAACATCGCAGCTTGTACAAATAAAATATAAAATACTCAACTACAAGGTTGTACATATATATAAAACACACAACTACAAGGTTTTACATATAAAGTATAAAACATACAACTACAAGGTTTTACATATAAAGTATAAAACATACAACTACAAGGTTATACATAAAAAGTGTAAAACACACAACTACAAGGTTGTACATATAAAACACACAACTGCAAGGTTGTACATATGAAACACACAACTACAAGGTTGTACATATAAAACACATAACTACAAGTACAAAAAAAGGTATATATTGGTTGGATATTTATATTCGATTATTTCATCCTGAGCAATAGCGAGTGGTAAAATATCATCCTGTATTCAAAGCACAACACTGAATGTGAAGCATACTGTAATCAAAGCACAACACTGAATGTGAAGCATACCTGTAATCAAAGCACAACACTGAATGTGAAGCATATCTGTAATCAAAGCACAACACTGAATGTGAAGCATACCTGTAATCAAAGCATAATACTGAATGTGAAACCTACCTGTAATCAAAGCACATCGCTGAATGTTAAACATTCCTGTAATCAAAGCACAACACTGAATGTGAAGCATACTGTATTCAAAGCACAACACTGAATGTTAAACATTCCTGTAATCAAAGCACAACACTGAATGTGAAGCATACCTGTAATCAAAGCACAACACTGAATGTGAAGCATACCTGTAATCAAAGCACAATAATGAATGTGAAACAAACCTGTAATCAAAGCACAACACTGAATGTGAAGCATACCTGTAATCAAAGCACAACACTGAATGTGAAGCATACCTGTTATCAAAGCACAACACAAAATGTGAAACATACCTGTAATCAAATATAAAAATGAAGATGTGGTATGATTGCCAATGAAACAACTCTTCACAAGAGACCAAATGACACACAAATTACCAATTATAGGTCACTGTGCAGCTTTCAACAATGAATGTTAAACATTTCTGTAATTAAAGCACAACACTGAATGTGAAACATACCTGTATTCAAAGCACAATAAGGAAATGTGAACCATTCTGTAATCAAAGCACAACAATAAATGTGAAACATACCTGTAATCAGAGCACAACACTAAATGTGAAATATACCTGTAATCAAAGCACACCACTGAATTTAAAACATACCTGTAATCAAAGCATAACATTCCAGTAATCAAAGCACATCACTGAATGTAAATATAAAAAAGAAGATGTGGTATGATTGCCAATGAGACAACTATCCACAAAAGACCAAAATGACACAGACATTAACAACTATAGGTCACCGTACGGCCTTCAACAATGAGCAAAGCCCAAACCGCATAGTCAGCTATAAAAGGCCCCGATAAAACAATGTAAAACAATTCAAACGAGAAAACTAACGTCCTTATTTATGTAAAAAAAATGAATGAAAAACAAATATATAACGCATAAACAAACGACAACCACTGAATTACAGGTAACCTGTTATCAAAGCACATCACTGAGTATAAAACAAACATGTAATCAAAGCACAACACTGAATGTAAAACATACCTGTAATCAAAGCACAACACTGAATGTGAAGCATACATGTAATCTAATCAACATTGAATGTGAAACATACCTGTTTTCAAAGCACAACACTGAATGTGAAGGATACCTGTTTTCAAAGCACAACACTGAATATGAAACAAACATGTAATCAAAGCACATCACTGAATGTGAAGCCTACATGTAATTTAAACAACACTGAATGTGAAACATACCTGTTTTCAAAGCACAACACTGAATGTGAAGCATACCTGTTTTCAAAGCACAACACTGAATATGAAACAAACATGTTATCAAAGCACAACACTGAATGTGAAGCATACATGTAATCAAAGCACAACACTGAATGTGAAGCATACTTGTTCTCAAAGCACAACACTGAATGTGAAGGATACCTGTTTTCAAAGCACAACACTGAATATGAAACAAACAAGTAATCAAAGCACAACACTGAATGTGAAACATACATGTAATCTAAACAACATTCAAAATGGGTTTGACTTTCTCAAAATTGTTATAACTAAGTGGGTATCAGGAATGTCTAAATATAGGATATTATAACAAACCACACCAACCACAAATACCTGACTACTCCGAGTAAATAGACAAACCACACCAACCACAAACACCTGACTACTCCGAGTAAATAGACAAACCACACCAACCACAAACACCTGACTACTCCGAGTAAATAAACAAACCACACCAACCACAAACACCTGACTACTCCGAGTAAATAAACAAACCACACCAACCACAAACACCTGACTACTTCGAGTAAATAGACAAACCACACCAACCACAAACACCTGACTACTCCGAGTAAATAAACAAACCACACCAACCACAAACACCTGACTACTCCGAGTAAATAAACAAACCACACCAACCACAAACACCTGACTACTCCGAGTAAATAGACAAACCACACCAACCACAAATACCTGACTACTCCAAGTAAATAGACAAACCACACCAACCACAAACACCTGACTACTCCGAGTAAATAAACAAACCACACCAACCACAAACACCTGACTACTCCGAGTAAATAAACAAACCACACCAACAACAAACACCTGACTACTCCGAGTAAATAAACAAACCACACCAACCACAAATACCTGACTACTCCGAGTAAATAGACAAACCACACCAACCACAAATACTTGACTACTCCTAGTAAATAGACAAACCACACCAAACACAAACACCTGACTACTCCGAGTAAATAAACAAACCACACCAACCACAAATACCTGACTACTTTGAGTAAATAAACAAACCACACCAACCACAAAAACCTGACTGCTCCGAGTAAATAGACAAACCACACCAACCACAAATACCTGACTACTCCGAGTAAATAGACAAACCACACCAAACACAAACACCTGACTACTCCGAGTAAATAGACAAACCTCACCAACCACAAATACCTGACTACTCCGATTAAATAGACAAACCACACCAACCACAAATACCTGACTACTTCGAGTAAATAAACAAACCACACCAACCACAACCACCTGACTACTTCTAGAAAATAGACAAACCACACCAACCACAAATACCTGACTACTTCGAGTAAATAAACAAACCACACCAACCACAAATACCTGACTACTCCGAGTAAATAGACAAACCACACCAAACACAAACACCTGACTACTCCGAGTAAATAGACAAACCTCACCAACCACAAATACCTGACTACTCCGATTAAATAGACAAACCACACCAACCACAAATACCTGACTGCTCCGAGTAAATAGACAAACCACACCAACCACAAATACCTGACTACTCCGAGTAAATAGACAAACCATACCAACCACAAACACCTGACTACTCCGAGTAAATAGACAAACCTCAGCCAACCACAAATACCTGACTACTCCGAGTAAATAGACAAACCACACCAACCACAAACACCTGACTGCTCTGAGTAAACCATACCAACCACAAACACCTGACTACTCCGAGTAAATAAACAAACCACACCAACCACAACCACCTGACTGCTCCGAGTAAATAGACAAACCACACCAACCACAAATACCTGACTACTCCGAGTAAATAGACAAACGACACCAAACACAAACACCTGACTACTCCCAGTAAATAGACAAACCACACCAACCACAAATACCTGACTGCTCTGAGTAAATAGACAAACCACACCAAACACAAACACCTGACTACTACGAGTAAATAGACAAACCTCACCAACCACAAATACCTGACTACTCCGATTAAATAGACAAACCACACCAACCACAAATACCTGACTTCTCAGAGTAAATAGACAAACCACACCAACCACAAATACCTGACTACTCAAAGTAAATATACAAACCACACCAAACACAAACACCTGACTACTACGAGTAAATAGACAAACCTCACCAACCACAAATACCTGACTACTCCGATTAAATAGACAAACCACACCAACCACAAATACCTGACTTCTCAGAGTAAATAGACAAACCACACCAACCACAAATACCCGACTACTCCGAGTAAATAGACAAACCACACCAACCACAAATACCTGACTACTCCGAGTAAATAGACAAACCACACCAACCACAAACACCTGACTGCTCCGAGTAAATAGACAAACCACACCAACCACAAATACCTGACTACTCCGAGTAAATAGACAAACCATACCAACCACAAACACCTGACTGCTCCGAGTAAATAGACAAACCACACCAACCACAAATACCTGACTGCTCTGAGTAAAGAGACCAACCACACCAACCACAAACACCTGACTACTCCGAGTAAATAAACAAACCACACCAACCACAACCACCTGACTACTCCGAGTAAATAAACAAACCACACCAACCACAAATACCTGACTACTTTGAGTAAATAAACAAACCACACCAACCACAAACACCTGACTACTCCCAGTAAATAGACAAACCACACCAACCACAAATACCTGACTACTCCGAGTAAATAGACAAACCACACCAACCACAAATACCTGACTGCTCCGAGTAAATAGTCAAACCTCACCAACCACAAATACCTGACTACTCCGATTAAATAGACAAACCACACCAACCACAAATACCTGACTACTTCGAGTAAATAAACAAACCACACCAACCACAACCACCTGACTACTTCTAGAAAATAGACAAACCACACCAACCACAAATACCTGACTACTTTGAGTAAATAAACAAACCACACCAACCACAAACACCTGACTACTCCCAGTAAATAGACAAACCACACCAACCACAAATACCTGACTACTCCGAGTAAATAGACAAACCACACCAACCACAAATACCTGACTGCTCCGAGTAAATAGTCAAACCTCACCAACCACAAATACCTGACTACTCCGATTAAATAGACAAACCACACCAACCACAAATACCTGACTACTTCGAGTAAATAAACAAACCACACCAACCACAACCACCTGACTACTTCTAGAAAATAGACAAACCACACCAACCACAAATACCTGACTACTTCGAGTAAATAAACAAACCACACCAACCACAAATACCTGACTACTCCGAGTAAATAGATAAACCACACCAAACACAAACACCTGACTACTCCGAGTAAATAGACAAACCACACCAACCACAAACACCTGCTACACCTAGTAAATAAAAAAACCACACCAACCACAAACATCTGACTACTTCGAGTAACTAAACAAACCACACCAACCACAAACGCCTGACTACTCCGAGTAAATAAACAAACCACACCAACCACAAACACCTGACTACTCCGAGTAAATAGACAAACCCCACCAACCACAAACACATGACTGCTCCGAGGAAATAGACAAACCACACCAACCACAAACAACTGACTACTCCGAGTAAATAAACAAACCACACTAACCACAAACAACTGACTACTCAGAGTAAATAAACAAACCACATCAACCACAAACACCTGACTACTCCGAGTAAATAAACAAACCCCACCAACCACAAACACCTGCTACTTCGAGTAAATAAACAAACCACACCAACCACAAATACCTGACTACTCTGAGTAAATAGACAAACCACACCAACCACAAATACCTGACTACTTTGAGTAAATAAACAAACCACACCAACCACAAACACCTGACTACTCCAAGTAAATAGACAAACCACACCAACCACAAACACCTGACTACTCTGAATAAATAGACAAACCACACCAACCACAAACACCTGACTACTCTGAGTAAATAGACAAACCACACCAACCACAAACACCTGACTACTCCGAGTAAATAGACAAACCACACCAACCACAAATGCCTGACTACTTCGAGTAAATAGACAAACCACACCAACCACACATACCTGACTACTCTGAGTAAATAGACAAACCACACCAACCACAAACACCTGACTACTCCGAGTAAATAGACAAACCCCACCAACCACAAATACCTGACTACTCTGAGTAAATAGACAAACCACACCAACCACAAATACCTGACTGCTCCGAGTAAATAGACAAACCACACCAACCACAAACACCTGACTACTCCAAGTAAATAAAGAAACCACACCAACCACAAACACCTGACTACTCTGAGTAAATAACAAACCACACCAACCACCAACACCTGACTACTCCAAGTAAATAAAGAAACCACACCAACCACAAACACCTGACTACTCCGAGTAAATAACAAACCACACTAACCACAAACACCTGACTACTCCAAGTAAATAAACAAACCATACCAACCACAAACACCTGACTACTCTCGAGTAAATAGACAAACCACACCAACCACAAACACCTGACTGCTCCGAGTAAATAGACAAACCACACCAACCACAAATACCTGACTACTCCGAGTAAATAGACAAACCACACCAACCACAAATACCTGACTAGTTCGAGTAAATAGACAAACCACACCAACCACAAATACCTGACTACTTCGAGTAAATAGACAAACCACACCAACCACAAACACCTGACTACTTCGAGTAAATAAACAAACAAATTCAACAACTAACAACACATGGTCTGGGTACAGGCACAACATGTTAAACCATATTTTCTATGCACAGTCCACCTATCTAGACCATTCAGCATTGGTAATAAAAGTAAAACACTAATAAATAAACCTGCACAGCTTAACTACCATAGGTCTGTATTGAGGCTGATGCTGATATCATTATACTGATTCAACATTTAATAAAAATTCTGTTTTTAATCAGATAGTTTAAATGGGAAAATATGCATGAAGGGGTTCTCTTAATTCCTTTTTATGCCCCACCTACGATAGTAGAGGGGCATTATGTTTTCTGGTCTGTGCCTCCGTTCGTCTGTCCGTCTGTGCGTTCGTCCGTTTGTCCCGCTTCAGGTTAAAGTTTTTGGTCAAGTTAGTTTTTGATGAAGTTGAAGTCCAATCAACTTGAAACTTAGTATACATGTGCCCTATGATATGATCTTTTTAATTTAAATGCCAAATTAGAGTTTTGACCCCAATTTTACGGTTCACTGAACATAGAAAATGATAGTGCAAATTTCAGGTTAAAGTTTTTGGTCAAGGTAATTTTTGATAAAGTAGAAGTCCAATCAACTTAAAACTTAGTTTACATGTTCCTTTTGATAACATCATTCTAATTTTAATGCCAAATTAGAAAATTCATTCCAATTTCACGGTCCACTAAACATAGAAAATGATAGTGCGAGTGGGGCATCCGTGTACTGTGGACACATTCTTGTTAATCATATTATTGTTCTAAATCAGAAAATATAACTTTTTTTCAGTTTTCTTTAAAAAATTATTTTATTTTAATAAATAATTATTTTAAATCTACACAAAATCATGTTGTTAATCATACAGGATTAATGAACAAATATTTGTAATAATTATATAAAGTTGGTTCTCATTTTACTCATATTATTGTTCTGAATGAGAAAATATAACTTTTTTACAAGTTTATTAAAAAAAAAAATTTTTTTAGAATGAATGATTATACTGAATCTACACTAATTCCTGTTGTTAATTAGACAGTTTTAATAAACAAATATTTGTAATAATCATATAAAGTGGGGTCTCATTTTACTTGTTTTGTTCTACTGAATTCATTGATATAATTATTTCACACATTTCTTGAAAAAAATATTTTTTTAAGATATCAGGTTTAATGGAAGTTTTCACATTTCACAACAAAACATGTTTATTTGTTGTTTATATACAATATAAATACAAGTGTAACTGGTCATTGTATACAGTTTTGACCACTGATTCATGTGATATATATTTTGTTTATATTTATTACACAACATTGTCCAGTTTATCAGACAAGTTTTGATGTCAGTTGTATTATTCCAGGATGGTGGATGGACAGCATTAATGTGGGCTGCCAGTGAAGGACACCTGGAGATCTGTAGACTCCTCATTGATACAGGATGTAAGATCGACATCACAGATGTATGTTATCTACTTAGTCTGAGAACATTACTATTAATCTACACTAAATCATGTTGTTAATCAGACAGATTCAATTTATTATTATTTGCAATAATTATATCAAGTTGGGTCTCATTTTACTCATATTATTGTTCTGAATGAGAAAATATAACTCTTTTTCAAGTTTCTTTAAAAAAATTATTTTATTAAAGTGAATGATTACACTGAATCTACATGAAATCCTGTTGTTAATAAGACAGTTTTAATAAACAAATATGTGTAAGTATCATATAAAGTGGGGTCTCATTTTACTTGTTTTGTTCTACTGAATCCATTGATATAATTATTTTACACCTTTCTTGAATTTAATTTTTTTTACGATATCGGGTTTAATGGAAGTTTTGACAATTCACAACAAAACAATTGTTTATATACAATATAAATACAAGTGTGACTGGTCATTTTATTCAGTTTTGACCACTGATTCATGTGATATATATTTATTTTATATTTATTACACAACATTGTCCAGTTTATCAGACAAGTTTTGATGTCAGTTGTATTATTCCAGGAGTATGGAGTGACAGCATTAATATTGGCTGCCAGGTTTGGACACCTGGAGATCTGTAGACTCCTCATTGATACAGGATGTAAGATCGACATCACAGATGTATGTTATCTACTTAGTCTGATCACATTTCTATTAATCTACACTAAATCATGTTGTTAATCAGACAGGTTTAATGAACAAATATGTGTAATAATCATATAAAGTGGGGTCTCATTTTGCTTGTTTTGTTCTACTGAATCCATTGATATGATTATTTTACACATTTCTTGAAAAAAATATTTTTTTAAGATATCAGGTTTAATCATGTTAATGGAAGTTTTGACATTTCACAACAAAACATGTGTATTTATTGTTTATATACAATATAAATACAAGTGTGACTGGTCATTGTATTCAGTTTTGACCACTGATTCATGTGATATATATTTATTTTATATTTATTACACAACATTGTCCAGTTTATCAGACAAGTTTTGATGTCAGTTGTATTATTCCAGGTAAGAGGATGGACAGCATTAATGAAGGCTGCCTGGGGAGGAAACCTGGAGATCTGTGGACTTCTCATTGATAGAAGATGTAAGATCGACATCACACAAGTATGTTATCTACTTAGTCTGATCACATTACTATTAATCTACACAAAATCATGTTGTTAATTAGACAGGTTTAATGGACAACTAATATTTGTAAGAATCATATAAAGTGGGGTCTCATTTTACTCGTATTATTGTTTTGAATCAGAAAATATTACTCTTTTTTATGTTTCTTTAAACAAATATTTTATTAAAATGAATAATTATACTGAATCTACACTAATTCCTGTTGTTAATCAGACAGTTTTAATGAACAAATATTTGTAAGAATCATATAAAGTGGGGTCTCATTTTACTTGTTTTGTTCTACTGAATCCATTGATATAATTATTTGACACATTTCTTGAAAAACATGTTTATTTATTGTTTATATAAATACAAGTGTGACTGGTCATTTTATTCAGTTTTGACCACTGATTCATGTGATATATATTTATTTAATATTTATTACACAACATTGTCCAGTTTATCAGACAAGTTTTGATGTCAGTTGTATTATTCCAGGAGGATGGATGGACAGCATTAATGAAGGCTGCCTGGGGAGGAAACCTGGAGATCTGTGGACTTCTCATTGATAGAAGATGTAAGATCGACACCACAACAGTATGTTATCTACTTAGTCTGATCACATTACTATTAATCTACACTAAATCATGTTGTTTATTAGACAGGTTTAATGAACAAATAGTTGTAATAATTATATAAAGTGGGATCTCATTTTACTCATATTATTGTTCTGAATCAGAAAATATAACTTTTTTCATGTTTCTTTAAAAAAATAATTTTATTAAAATGAATAATTATACTAAATCTACATGAAACCTGTTGTTAATTAGACAGTTTTAACGAACAAATATGTGTAAGAATCATATAAAGTGGGGTCTCATTTTGCTTGTTATGTTCTACTGAATCTATTGATATAATTATTCACACATTTCTTGTAAAAAAAAAAATTTTAAGATATGAGGTTTAATGGAAGATTTAACATTTCACAACAAAACATGTTTATTTATTGTTTATATACAATATAAATACGAAGTGTGACTGGTCATTGTATTCAGTTTTGACCATTGATTCATGTGATATACATTTTGTTTTTATTTATATTACAAAACATTGTCCAGTTTATCAGACAAGTTTTAATGTCAGTTGTAGGATATGTTGTATATTATTGATATTGACAACAAAGTATTGTACATTATAGTTACATGTTAGTTACATGTTATTTGGTTATATTATAGAGAGATGGATACACAGCTTTACATTTGGCTGCTGAGGAGGGACATCTACAGACCACAAGATGTCTGGTAGAACAAGGAGGTGCCAGTCCCTTGCTTACAACACATGAGGTAATATTTTATAGTAAATGCCCAGTGTTCAATTAATATATGGATCATTTAGATGATGTGTAAAATATGTTTGGTACAATATTTTTATTGTTTTTAATGTTTACCAAGATACAACAAATCAGTGATATTTCTTGCAAATTTGAGTTAAGATATTATGGACCTGTCATCATACATTACTTTAAATTCAGAAATTATTTGCGTTCATTTATTATTGGGTTTTTTTCAGGAATGGACAAAAATATGAGTTGAATTATTGCGATTTCAAAAAATTCTGCATACATGTCTAATATATTCAGATATTAGAATGTGAATTCATATTATTACGATTCTCACATAGTCGCATTATTCGCATAAATAAAAACTCACAATGATTTCTGAGTTTACATTGCTGTTTGTATAGAATTCAGTTACTGGTGAACTCAGGTGTGTAGATAACAATAAACTACATGGTTGGTCTGATGATAGCCAGCTGTTTTCTAACAGTTACTGGTGAACTCAAGTGTGTAAATAACAATAAACTACATGGTTGGTCTGATGATAGCCAGCTGTTTCATAACAGTTCCAGTGTAAATGGGTTTATTTACAATCAGGTTTTAAAACGACAAAGTGGTGTTCTGTGTCCCTCTGACAATTCTACATCATTTAGGGAAAAAAAGTTAAGACCTTTTGGCTCAGAGTCAGAATAATATATCAGAGTGTGGATCCATTTAAATTTATATTCATGTATAATCGGGCTATTTCAGCTAGCTCGCTTGAGTTAACATGTCAGTTTAAATCAAAGCTGAGAATAATAGTGTCCTGTAACATTTACAATCCTTAATATGCATTTAATATTTGCCACTGGACGTTAAGTACCAATCAACACAGAGACACTGATTAACATGAATACGTGGTATTTCCCTTTTTCACACGGAGCATACAAGTTTATTTGTTACCTCTTTTTCTGTCATATATGAAATTTTGGTCACTTTATTTTTCTCAGCAACTGCAAGTTGCAGCTTATTTAAATATATCAACTTGATGAAGTATTATAATATGACGTTCTTCAAACGCTTTGAGTACACACCTGTGGTAAAATATGAATATATCATTTGGGCTGTTCCGATTATATGGAAACGTAAACAAATGATGCTAAAATATGATATTTATTTTACATAGTAAAATTGTCACTTAAATTCATCCAAACCTATATAAATATGTTATTGTAAATTGTTTAAGCATGTCATTAATTCAGTTACTCCGTTCTTTTACGTCAATGTTAATAGTGCGTTTATTTACGGGAACAGCACATATTTGTCTTCACCTAGTGCGCTTTAATCCAAAAGAATTGCCGTATTTGTCCTATAAGAATAGTAATAATTCCTGGGGCTTGAATTTATACTGATTTTACCATGGGTTTGCCCTTAATGCCGATATTGTACCCCTCCCTGTTGTTCGTGGTAAAATATATAGCTTAAAGGGCCAACCCGTGGTAAAATCAGTATAAATTCAAGCCCCCATGAATTATTTCTTAAATAATCAGATCTGAGGGCTCACAAAAAATTAAATACTACTCAGCTGTTACTGGTGTGAAGTGATGATCAGGCCAAATAAAAATATATGTGTGGTTCCAGTAACCCGACCGACCCTAGTTTAAACCCCCCGACCCTAGAACTTTTTTTTTCATTTTTGAAAAATAAATTTCAAACGATCAAATTTTGAGGATTGTGAAATAAAATAATATAAATATATTTCTGTCATCTGAATTTCCATCAGAAGTATCTGTTATTGATAAAATGCAAGAATTCATAACAATTTGTTGTCAAAATGCAACAAAATTAATGAAAAACGTAAATGACTGTCTTTATTTTGCAACCAAACACTTTTAAAATGGCCGACTTCCGGTATTGACGTGTGTAATACTGGAAACAATTTCGGTAAACACACGATTTTTTTTCCGGATCTTGACAAACCAAAATAAAATTTAGAAAAAAATAAATAAAATTTGCCGACCTACCGACCCTATTTTTCAAAAGTATGTAACTGGAACCACACATATATCTTTATTTGGCACTCAGCTGTTACTGGTATGAAGTGATGATCAGAGCTGAGGGGTCAAAAAATAAAATAGAATACCACTCAGCTGTTACTAGTATGAAGTGATGATCAGAGCTGAAGGGTCACAAAATAGAATAAAATTCCACTCAGCTGTTACTGGTATGAAGTGATGATCATAGCTGAGGGGTCACACAATAAAATAAAATACCACCAAGCTGTTGCCGTTATAAATGTACAGTAAGATAAGTGCTACAAGAGAGATCAATTGATAAATATCAATATTTGTCACTGATTTCAGGGTTAAACTCATTATGATCTTGCAGCAATAAATGAAATACCACTCAACAGAGCTGAAGGGTCACAAAATAAAATAAAATACCACTCAGCTGGTGCTAGTGTTAGGTGATGTTCAGAGCTGAGTGAAATACCACTCGGTTGTTACTAGTATGAAGTGATGAACAGAGCTAAGTTTCTCAAAATTAATAGAATAAAACTCCACTGTTACTGGTATATAAAGGACGATCAGAGCTGAGAGGTCACGAACCAAAATAAAATACCACTGGGTTGTTTAATACTGGTATAAAGTGATGATCAGGGAGCTTATTCACGAATCATCTGTTAATGATCAGAACTAAAGGGTCACAAAATAAAATAAAATGCCACTCAGCTGTTACTGGTATAAATGTTATTCGCAAATAGATGTTACAAAATAGATCTGTTTGATAAATATAGATATATATCAAAATTTTGCACTGATTTCAGGGTCTAACTCCATATGATCTTGCAGCAGCAAAACTGAAAGAATATCCAGATAGATTTAAAAGTAACAAAGAAGTAATGGAATACTTGCAGGTACATATAACAATAATTCTTACTTTTAAACAGAATAACATGAAATCAATAGTAATTGTTGCACCATTTTATATCTTGGTCAATGTTGGATATGTCAATGTCACTTAGCATGCTTAGTGCAGTCACAATCAAATTTTTAAAATTTCAAAGTGTAAAGAGCAATGAAGACCAAATAAAGCCAAAATGAGGACACTGAAAGCAATTGTTTTACATTATTTAGTCCTGTAAATTTCTCAAATTAAAAGTAAACTCATACAGTTGACTAGGATTTGCTACAAGGTTAAAGGTATTCTTCGGACTCACACCCAACTAAAATTGTTCAGTCAAACTGGAGGAGTATACTGATATCAAGCCTGCCTTTAAAATAATTTTTTTTTGGCTTGAGTAAAAAACACTTAACACTGTCTAATGGATAAATGGGTTTTCTTACAGGCAGTGGTACTAAACACTGTCTACTGGATAAATGGGTTTTCTTACAGGCCGTGGTACTAAACACTGTCTACTGGATAAATGGGTTTTCTTACAGGCAGTGGTACTAAACACTGTCTACTGGATAAATGGGTTTTCTTACAGGCAGTGGTACTAAACACTGTCTACTGGATAAATGGGTTTTCTTACAGGCCGTGGTACTAAACACTGTCTACTGGATAAATGGGTTTTCTTACGGACAGTGGTTACTAAACACTGTCTACTGGATAAATGGGTTTTCTTACAGGCCGGGGTACTAAACACTGTCTACTGGATAAATGTTTTTTTTTGACGGGCAGTGGTACTAAACACTGTCTACTGGATAAATGGGTTTTCTTACGGACAGTGGTACTTAACACTGTCTAATGGATAAATGGGTTTTCTTACGGGCAGTGGTACTAAACACTGTCTAATGGATAAATGGGTTTTCTTTCAGGCCATGGTACTAAACACTGTCTACTGGATAAATGGGTTTTCTGACAGGTAGTGGTACTAAACACTGTCTACTGGATAAATGGGTTTTCTTACGGGTAGCGGTACTAAACACTGTCTACTGGATAAATGGGTTTTCTTATGGTCCGTGGTACTAAACACTGTCTACTGGATAAATGGGTTTTCTGACAGGTAGTGGTACTAAACACTGTCTACTGGATAAATGGGTTTTCTTACGGGTAGCGGTACTAAACACTGTCTACTGGATAAATGGGTTTTCTTACGGGTAGCGGTACTAAACACTGTCTACTGGATAAATGGGTTTTCTTTCAGGCCATGGTACTAAACACTGTCTACTGGATAAATGAGTTTTCTTACGGGCAGTGGTACTAAACACTGTCTAATGGATAAATGGGTTTTCTTACGGACAGTGGTAATAAACAATGTGTACTGGATAAAGGGGTTTTCTTACGGGTAGCTGTACTAAACATTGTCTACTGGATAAATGGGTTTTCTTACAGGCCGTGGTACTAAACACTGTCTACTGGATAAATGGGTTTTTATACGGGCAGTGGTACTAAACACTGTCTACTGGATACATGGGTTTTCTTACAATCCTTGGTACTAAAATAACGGCATAGTGATATGAGATCTGTCTTTTTAATACTACTGGATAAATTGGTTTTCTTACGGGCAGTGGTACTAAACACTAGCTAATGAGTAGATGGTACTCTTGGGTACCCTTACCACAGTGGAAATAAATACTTGTCTATTTGGTAGATGATACACTAAAGTACCCTAACCAGCAGTTATACTGAACCTTGTCCACTGGGCAGAGTGGTACCCTTACAGGAAGTGGTACTAAACACTGTCTACTGGGTAGGTGGTAGACTTGAAAACCCTTACAGGTAGTGGTACTAAACACTGTCTACTGGGTAGATGGTACACTTGAATACCCTTACAGGTAGTGGTACTAAACACTGTCTACTGGGTAGGTGGTAGACTTCAGGGGTTTATCTGGGTATTTTGGGAAAAAGGACCCTGGCCAGTTTAGGGAATATTTTAACGCGGTTTTCAATGAAATTGGGAAAAACAACCAAAATTTCGTCGTATATTGCTATCACGTTGGCGTCGTCGTCGTTGGCGTCGTCGTCGTTGTTCTGTGAATAAAGTAGTCAATACTCTCACATCTTCTTTTGCATCATGTGCTTGATAAGTGCAGTTTGTAAGAAGTTTACTGACGAGATTTTCCTGCTTGTAGTTGCCAACATCAGACTTTTGGAAGATTCTTTTTGAAATTTTTAGAGTGTCAACAAAACCAAAAATATGAGAAGAAAATTCTGAAAATAATTTGAATTCAGACATTCTATTGCAAACATTAGGAATGTCAAAATTACAGGCATTGTGTCCTACAAGTATGGGTTGAGGGACTTTCTTTAAATATTCAATAAAATCCAAAAGAGCTTCCTGTATTGGTTTTGATAAGACTGGAATACCTCTATGGAACATAGTATTTGTTCCCCTATCGTATCTTAGCATATTCACAGCAGATGCTTGTTCAGAAATTTCACAACGTGGCTGAGCAAACACTTTAAAGTCATTACCAGCTGCTATCTGCAAAATGTCACTATTTCTCCCTCTGCCAGTTATTTCTGTATCAAAAACAACATATGTAAAGGCATTTTCAGGTAGTGTTAATCTATTTGGAATTTATGTTGTTTGTGTTAGTTCTTCATCTTGATGTAATTCAGCTTCAGAGTAGGTAACACCTTCATGAATTGCCTTAGTTGCTTCTTTCCGACTTTTCAATATTTTTTTCAACAGACGTTTCCTCTTTGCTTGTAAACTAATCTGCTTCGCTTTGCTTTGCAGCAATTTTTAAGGCCATTCTGAATGTGAATTCTCCCGGTGATAATCCTACAGCCTTGTTAACCTATGAGAAAGAGACAAAACTTATTGCCACTAGCTTTATAAATCAAATATAAAGATATAGATTGTAGAGCATTTGATGAAAACGTGACTAAAGTCAATTCTTTTCCCTTATGGTCATTAAGGTAAATCATAGGTCAAATTTCCTCAGAGAGATCTTTTTTATACTTTGCCTAAATAAAGTTTTGTCTATGCTTTTTACAAAGAACTAATGAAAAGTATGGGTCCTGGGCTATTTTTCAAGATACAGGTCATACAAATTGTTCAAATGTGCTCAGATTGTTCATGAAAAAACACATTTTTTGGCATTAAAAGAAATCTATGAGAATTTTGAAATAAAATATAAGAAGATAGGTTTTTTAATATGCTTATAGAAAGTTGAAAGAAAAAATGTTGTCACCAAACTTGTTTTATTGCTACAAGTAAGATACTAAATTACTCTTTCAGTCCATTTTTAAAAAAAAATAGTAAAAGATTTATCTCCCCTTAAACGGCCAAGCTGAAAAAATTAATCTAAAAACACCAATATTTTGTATTTATTTGAACATTTTGAATAATGCAATATATCACCAGGTTTTCTTTCTATAAATCAACAGTCTAACCTATAAATTCCCAATCTGTCTCCAAATTAGCAGATTTATTCCATGTATCTACATCTAAAATTCCAATTAAGGGGGGGGGGGGGTAAAATATATGCAAAACCTGGACCTGAGTTGATTGGTAACATAGAACAGCAAATAATACATCTATATCCAGGACAGTATGATGATAGTGGACTTATGATGAAAATATTCATGTTGTAAGTGTCATACTAACATATAAAGTAATAGTACACAAGAAGACAGACCTCCAGACTACTCAGGCGGATACACAGCAAATACAAGTTTAAAGCCTTTTGTTAGACTCAGCCAGGGATCTAATCCCAAACCTTCATCATTGGAAAGCCTTTGACTTAGATAAGATTTCTACTTGGTTTTGTTGAAAAGTAACAGTTTGTATCAAGTTAATTAAATAATGTTCACAAATGTAGCACAACAATATGAACCAAGTTTTCTGTGAAATTTTAATATCCATATATATATCTTTGTCTCTGTCATTAACTACACAGCGGCATATTGTTTCCTTTGTTTTTACTTAGGTCATGTGAAGCCTGCAAGACTGTACAGCTTGCAATAATTCTATACTCAAAATGTAGTTGAATTAATGCTTTTAACATGTGAAATACAGACCAAATTACAAAAACTTAACAATAACCAAAGAATCATAAAAATGAAATCAAGGTCAGATGAAACAAAGCCAGACAGACATGTACACCTTACAATCATTCCACATACCAGGTTTAATCTGCCTGCCTATCTATCACTTATAGTTCTATCCAACACAAACCTTTTCTAAATACTTGTGACCCTCGTTCTTCTGCAGAACAGATGCTGAAATTCTCCCTGTCAGAGATTTGCTTGATCCAAATGACCTGTAAATATTAAAGTTAAAGGTCCCATTTATAATGCAGTTGAACTAGTATTTTTTGTATGAAAAATTAAATGCAAAACAACATGTTTACAATGAACAATGAGGCAAGTGTTGACAGAATATATGATTGGTTTGATGTATTTATTATTAAGTGGCTGATTAAATGCATATTAAGGATAAAAATATTCCAAAAATTTGTTGCTTATTTAGGGAATCAATGAAGCGTGACTGGATGGGGCCCCTTTTAGGCAGTCATTGGCAGTGATATTGTTGGCTTTTTTCAAAACTACCTCTACCCTTTTTTATTGGGAAAATATGCGTCATTTTCATCAAATTGGGAAATTTAAAATAAACCATAAAACTGAAACTTCAATTTACAGACCCATTTTCAAGAGTCAAACCCTGCTTTAAAATAAAACCCCATTTTGTCAGTAAATTAATGATACATAAATATATCCTCAAATGTGCACATAATCATACAGAAATTTTAGGCAAGAAAATCGATCAAATGGGTGTTTTTCAGTTTGTATTTATGCACAATTACTACTGAGACTGCAGTGTTTGGTGAAAAAGTTGTCTTTTTGGGAAAAATTTAAGCCATATTTTTTTCAAATTGGGATTATTCTCCAGGGGGAAAAGCCTTTATTCTCCACTTATTTAAGGCAAACAATATCACTGATTGGGCCCCCACTTATAAAAATTTCTGGATCCGCCAGTGATAGTTGTTGATTTGTATGTTATTTTGATCTCTTGTGGAGAGTTGTTTTATTGGCAATCATACCCCATCTTCTTTTTTATATCATATAAATTCTTATTCATTATGATTATGAACAGATATTTTAGGCCACACCAATTTAATTTCTTGTTCTACGGATTTGTGGACTCCAAAACTTGGGGCGAGCGAGCGATTTGAAAATTTAAATAAAAAAATATTTATTTTGCAAATTCTTGAGGCGAAGCTTGAAAAGTAAAGGCGAGCGATTATAATTTTTTTTTGTAAACATAAAATAGTAGGTTTCTACAATATTAAAACTTGATTTATCACTTGTACTTTGTTATTTCTTTAATTTCTGAAGTATTTTTTCCCTGTTCACCAAGAAATAATTAAATCTGGTCTATATATGTGTGACTGACAATGAGACAATTCTCCATCTAAGTCATATTCAGTTTGGGGGCAACCCCTTAATGTTATAAATATCCCTTTTTTCATGTTTTATGAGTGATCAATATAAGTTATAATATATTTTTTGTACAAAAGGGCTCATATTTTCTCAAAGAACTATACATCTATCTCGTATTAAATGGTCAAAACATGTCCAAGAATTTTGTAATATTCCTGGACTTTAACCATGTTAACACATTTACTTTAACAGTTTAATATTATTCAAAATAAGTGGACCCCTCTTTTAGAAAAAAGTTGTTTAAAATATGATGTAACTCTCCTCTTTTTGAGTACAAAATTCTAAGTTTTCAAAGGTTTTGAATAGAAGAACTATACAAATCCTTGGTATTTCTATTTTCTTTTCTACATCAGTAAAATGACCCCTTGTCTGAGGGAAGATTGTTCTTAACCTGATAATAACAA